>NC_092816.1:92073199-92225699 GCF_023375885.2 Dermacentor andersoni | reverse complement strand
CGTGCAAGCGTGCGGTCCTACAGGAATTCCCGAGGAACGGGGTCGACCGGAGCTAATAGCACTACAGCAATGCGGCAGAAAGGCAAAATTGTCGGGGTACAAATCCTATGTAGGCGAGGGCGAAAGCACGCAGGTGGCCACCCTAATAAGGCGAACGCCACAGTGGTGCAGCATGACACCGGGAGTGTACAAATCGACCACGTTCTCGTGGAACTGATACCGCGAAGAAAGAGAGACGGTAGCTTGTTTGTATTAAGTGTCTACAGCTATCCCAGACAATAAGAAAATGCGACTTCGGGGATATCTTCGCGACGACGCGACGTAAAATTAAGAACAACCCGCTGTTGATCGTGCGGGACTTTAACACCCACCACATGGCATGGGGCTATAAGCAGACTTCGATCTAAGGTAGGAAATTGTGGGACGACATACAAACTCATAATCTGGATTTAATAACCAACCCGATGCAGCCTACGAAGAGGGGAACTAGTGTCGCGTGTGATACGACACCTGACCTCACCTTGACGGGGAGCGGCACTAAAGCCACGTGGTGCAATACAAACGAACACTTAGGCAGCGATCACAAAATCATAGAAGTAGTGGTATAAGGAGGCCCGACAACAGCCCGGAAAAGGAGGGTAGAGGCTGTAAATTTGGACTTTTTCAGGGCACTCAGGGAAGACCCGGCTCCCATGTCAGATATTGCGGAGTGGAGCGATGGCGTAATGCGCACTATTAAAGCGGCCACCGAGGCGGTGCAAGCTGAGGGGGACAACGAAGCGGTAGACAGTCGATTGGTTAATCTCTGGAGGAAAGGAAAAAGCTGGAGGACCGTCTTCGACAGAAGAGATGGGATCGAAATATCAGGAAACAGATAGCGGCTTTAAACAAGGAAATTGAAGAGCATGCAATCACGCTCATGAAGCAAAATTGGGGGAACGTCTGCGATCAGATGAGGAGGAATAGCAGTACCGCGGGGACGTGGTGACTTCTTCGCCAATTCTTAGATCCGGATAGCACAAAGTCAGCGTCCAAACAACAGCTGGAAAGAATGGCGCATCAATTTGATGGCACTAAGAAGGAACTCTTAGAGGAAGTTAGGAATAGGTACATCAATCTCGCCGGACCTGAACCCCTCCGGGACTACGGAGAGGGAGAGAATTCGGAATTAGACACCCCGATCCCCCTGGGTGAGGTCAGAGCGGAGATTAATCAGCTAAGGGCTAAGTCAGCGGCAGGGCCGCACAGAGTGTGCAACAAAATGCTCCGTAATTTAGACGACAGCTCAATCGCCAACCTCGCAACGTACATGCAGGAGTGCTAGGAGAAGGAGACGATCCCGCAAGAGTGGAAACTCGCCAACCTCATTTTCATTCCCAAGCCGGGTAAAAAACTGGGCTTCGAGAACCCCAGGCCTATATCGCTCACCTCCTGCATGGGTAAGCTGATGGAGCACGTCCTTCAGACGCGGCTCAATAGGTACATGGAGGAAAATGGTCTGTATCCGAAACACCATGATCGGTTTTCGACCAAAGCTCTCGGCATGCGACGTGATGCTCCAGCTCAAAGACCAAATTAAAGACAAGCAAACGCGAGACACGAAAGTGATCGTAGGGCTAGATGTGGCAAAGGCATTTGACAACGTGAGGCACGTGTCCATCTTGGAGAATTTGAACTCACTCAATGTCGGGAAGAGGGTGTACGACTACATCAAGGACTTTCTTACCAACAGCAAAGCCACTCTCACGATAGGGGAAGAATCTATAAAGAACATTGAACTGGGTAAAGTGGGGACGCCGCAGGGCTCGGTTTTATCACCTACCCTCTTCAACATTGAAATGTTGAGACTACCCGAACGGTTGGAGGAAATTGGGAATCTATACCACACCATATACGCGGATGACTTAACACTATGAATAAACAAGGGTAGTGATGGGCAAATTGATAGCTCCCTGCAAATTGCAATTGACATCGTCGAGGAGTACCTGAAACCCAAAGGACTTAAGTGTTCGGCCGAAAAGTCGAAAGTACTGTTCCTGATGCCCCCCGGAAATCGGCGGCTTCACCAAAAGCGCGAGGCGGGCATCTACCTGTACGTAAACGGCGCAGAGATTCCCGAGGCCAAGAGTATCCGCGTCCTCGGGCTGAGGATTCAGGCAAACCGGAAAAATTATGAAACGCTTGCTAGGTTAGAAGCCAGTCCCAATCAAACGTGTCGTCTTATCAGAGAAATAGCGAACAGACACCCTAGGATGAAGGAGCCGAATCTCCTGAGGCAAGCACAAGCATTCGTAATCAGTAGGATAGTGTACGTGGCACCCAACCTCAAGCTCAGTTCTGTAGAACGGAGCAAGCTCGAAATCATTACTAGGAAAAGTGTCAAGGTCGCGCTCGGACTCCCCACGAACACGTCCACCGACAAACTTATGAAGCTAGGTGTGTGGAACACTCTCGAGGAACTGATTGAGGCTGCCCTTACCACGCAACATCAAAGGCTACTTGGATCTAAAACAGGGAGGAAAATTTTAGAGAAATTGGGCTACCAGCCCAAACATGAGCGAGTGCGCTCAAGAGACATACCCAGACAGATCAGGGAAAAGATGAAGATACCTCCGCTACCCGGGAACATGAACTATGCCTTTCACGGCGGCAGACGTAAAGACAGGGCAGAGGCATTACAAGCTAGATATACTGATCGACAGGACGTCCTATATACGGACGCTACAGAATATGGCAGCAAAGCGGCACACGTGGCCGTGGTGGTTAGAGAAGATGGAACACCGGTGGCATGCTGCACAGTCAGTGGCGTCGAGACGGTTGAAGCTGAGGAAGTAGCCATAGCCTTGGCCGTCAGTCAAAGGGGGGTAAATTTGATCATCAGCGACTCCAAAAACGCTGTGAGAAATTACGAATCGGGGAGGCTGGCGGAGACTGCCATCCGTATATAAAACAGGGAAGGAGGATCCAGGCAGCTTGTTCTGCTCGCTTGGGCGCCAGCTCACCATGAACTTAGAGGGAACGAGGAGGCTCATTCGGTCGCCCGAGGTCTCACCTACCGGTCGACCCTCGGAAGCTCCCAATTCACCTAAACTATATATAGAAGAGAGGATATGCGCGCATACCAGGAAATCAGAGCACACTCACTAGAAACTAAATCGACAAATTTACCCGGGAGCGGACAGAGCGCTCACTAAGAAAGATGAGGTTATGTGGAGTAAATTACAGACGGGGCTTTTTCCAAACCCCGTACTCTACAGCAAGTGGCATCCAGGAGTATTCAGGTCAAAGTCCAAATTCTGTGATGAGGCAGCAAATCTGGTTCATATGGTGTGGACATGTCCGTCTAAGCATGATAGCTCGCACACTCTAGAATCCTGGGAGGCTTTGCTCCGCAGCCCAGACCCCAACGTCCCGCAGGACATCATCGGTCAAGCCCTTGCTGCTGCTGTGTCTCAAGGTACTCCGGCCGACGGCTAGGGGCGAAGGGGGAGAAGCATTTCTCTCCTGACGTTCATTGACTGGTGTTTTTAGTGAAGTTGTTTTTCCTCCTCCTGGTTGCAGGAGCGTCGTGTGCGCGCACTGTAACGATTCTACTGAGCAGTCGAGTGCATATACCACAGCGTGGCGAATGTCTGAGCAGCACGGACAGCAAAGGCGATGCTACATCTACTGAGTCATTTATTCGGCCTCTGACAAGACGGAGGTTTTTTTCTTTTGTCTAGTTTCATGCACCTGCAATGACGCTGATGACGCCCTCCTTCCTCCCACGCCATCCTTCTGAGACGCCTCCAGAGCAGCTGTCTACCTTGTTATCACTTTAATTACTTCGCCTATGAGCAACACTGGTAATCTTATTTAACACCCCTGTAATAAAATATTTGAAGAATGCGGAAACTGTATTAGAGTTGTATAAGTATGATACCGCCAACTTCAAGTTGACCCACGCCCAACTTCATGTTGCCCCCCTCCCCCCCATCCCTCAAGTTTCAAGTTGGCCCATTCCTACTGCAAGCTTCTCCATGCATTTTCTATGCAGCCCTATGCATCCCTATGGGTACTCTCTCTGAAGAATTTTTGGGGTGTTTAAATTGTTCCTTAGCGCTAAAAAGCTACGAGTAATTTACTTTTACATTTACATAGCACACTATATGTCTTAACGTCGCTAATTACGTATTTTTCTGCAGATACCAGCCATTAGTTACACTGCTAGCGTGACATGCTCGGGTACTCACCAAAGTATGCTGACGCATTAAAGCAATCAAAGTGCTGACTAAGCATCTTGTCATTCATTCGTACATTATGCGAGACCTAAAGTGCTCGTTAAGCCATTTCTTTCGCGCGTAAAAGCGCACAGAACATTTTTCAGCTTGCAGCATTAAAAGTGCTTGGATAAAACACGAGACCTGCGATGAAAACGCCTTAATATAAATATTTGCATTCACAGTTTCCTATTAGCAGCGAAAATATGTTCGGGAAGCATATCCTTCCTAATCCAAACCAAGTAAGGTGGTTTTGTCTGATATTCTTTGGGTGCCTTTGGGCCGAGGAAGTGGCTCCATTCGCAGTGTCAGGGCTAGGTGTGTGAATGTCGCACACAAATTTATCGTTCTGCGCGTCGATCATGCTTCGCTACGTGCCAGCGGCGTTTGCTTGCGCCACCGTTCGTTCAATATCGGACCTTAATAAAAAAAACTTTTTCGCGCAATTTTCAAAGAGTTTCGCAAGAAATATCGCAGTAATTTTAAGTGCGAACGTAGCCACTGCAAAAAGTATCTCTAGCCTCCACAGCGTTGCACCGGATATCTGAAACGGAGTGTAATGTGCACAATTTTCGAAGTTACGGTCGCTTATGCTTCGTTGCTAATGAGTTTCCCACTCGAATTATTCGAGACGTCGTAAAAATCAATCCATCTGCCGGTCATTTTAATACTAACGCCACTTAATTTTGTCCAACGATCAGTTGTTGGTTCCAAACGCCAGCAGATTTATTACAAGCACCAGTGAACTTATTCTAAGCATAACGTCCTTCAAGAACCTTCGAATTTCGAGGCAAACCGAATTTAATGAAAATACTAGGTATTAATACCGTCTCTTCAAAACATACAGGAGAGATGGCTGACTAGGGGGCTTTTATACGACTTGTTTAACGACTTTCCTGTTTTTCCTTTTTTAGAGTGACACAGCAAAGGCAATTCGCGCAAACAATTGCGAGAAACTATCAACTTAAGATGGTTAGGAGGAATAATTACTCATGGAGAAGTCCGTCATGGCTATAAACCGAAACATGAAGGAACTGTTGATTCTATATGTTCTCTAGGCACTGGTAGGCTGTGGTCACCAGTCAATAAGACTCACTTTTTCAACTACGCTATCAGTAGCCTTCAATCAAACATGTCGTCGTCAGCGCAAACCAACCTCTCATTAAATGAGGAATTTACTGCGTATAGTGCAGCTAACTCATAGGGGAGAGTGACTAGTAATCACTACTGGTATGCTCAGTTCAGGGATCTCGCTCTTTTACAAATCATACCGTCATGTATGCCAACTGAAATGTCAGGAAACAAAAGGCAGTGTTAGTTCTAAGCCATGCAGAAGATGGAAGGCAGAGTAGCCCGCTGTGCGATAGCGCGGGACGTTATACGCCAGGGTGACAAAAGATAATGCAATTTTCTTGTCATGATGACGAGACGAAACGTACGCACATCGATAGCATACAGGCGTCTATTGATAGTGCGATTTCAGCTTTCGCTGAGGCTATTCGTTTGAGAGTGGCGCCCCGTTGGCGGAACAAGCAGGAAGTAAGTCTTCCCTGACCTTAAATAATAGTAGCGAGCCCGGTCAGTAAGGAGCTGGCGAGAAGCGCTGTCATGTAGAATGGCGGCTTGCAACAAAAAGTGTCTAACGCCTGCAGCGCAACTTATTGCGAGAGGCATTGTGATTGTGTAACGGGTCGAGTGATCTCTAGCAACAGCATCACATTTATTGCCAGAGAGTGAGAGAGGGAATTAGCCGAGGAGGTTGAGGCAACTTCAATAGGCTAAAAAAGCCCAGCATAAAAAGGTGGCATTTTCCGTCGTTCGCATTTTCTGACGTCCTGGAAACGCCGAGGTGGCCAGCTGTTGGGTCATCGTGCAGTTCATGGTAAAAGCAGTGCAAAAGAACAGTAGCACAAGGCCGATAAATACACAGGATAGGAGCTGAAGTCCTGTGCATTTCTCTGTCTTGTGCTGCTGTCTTATTGCGCTGCTTTTACCATGAAGATCAAGCAACTCGACCAGTTTTACACCCTACTGCAGTCCATCATGTGGTTGCTCGTTTACAGTTGACCGGTGATTAGAATGAAGGACGATATGCCTTGCTGCCCCCTCGGAGTTCGTGTTTAGGTGATGAAAGATGCCATCAGCTATATGACGATCACACGAAGTGAGACAGAGAGAGGGAAAGAGAGATGCAAATGAGCTAACGGCAGGGAGGTTAACTGGAGTTAAAGCCTCTGGTTTGATACCATGCACTAGGAGAAGGGAAAGGGGCAGTAAAGACGGAAAGAAGGACGAGGAGAAATATAAAGGCACAAAAAAGAAAAAAAGATGGGATCATTATAGCCTTTCTAATAGGCCACTGCCACGTAAAAAGGTCAACAAAGCCTTGGCCGACTTTCGGTGCGACGACAGTTCATGTCGGCATTCGAAGACTGTTTGTTCCGAAAGCGGCCTATCATCAAGGTCTGCCAACACGGCCACTAGCGGCAGCTGGTGCGCGCTGTATCGAGGGCAGTGACAATGTACGTGTTCTGTAGTCTCCTCGTTGCCGCAATGACTGCAAGTGACACCAAGTCACAGTCGACAAAGTACTGCTGTCTTGGAATCACTGAACAAGCTCCATTTCGTAGGCACTTCATGAGAAATTACGCGAAGTGCAAAACGAATAGCAGCACGTTTCGCGGCAGTCGATGTAGTCTGGTGAGATAGTCGAATCTTTACGGTGGAGGCTTTCGCAGGAAAGGTCACCGATCCTGAAGACCCATTCACCGTCGTGGAAGCGTCCGTGTATAGATGATGATGCTTGTTGTATATCTCGTACAGCAAGAGCAGTGAAAGCTGCTTGAGTGCTGGAGACGAGAGGTGTGCTTTTGCTCCTATTCCTGGTACCGTTTGTCTAACCACTGCTTGAGTCAAGCACCATAGGGGAAACGGAAATCTAACTGCAGCTGTATAGCCTGATGGAAAGTATGCACGACAGGGCAGGATTGTCTGACAAAGGAGGCACGTGGCCAATCCTCTGGCAGTGAGGCTAGATGATGGGCAGTGGCTGAAGCGAGATGTTTTACATGTGCTCTGAGCGCATCCATTATTATGCGAGTCTTGGCTGGGAAGTCGTGTGCAATCGCAATCGTTTCGGCTGTTGGCGTGCATCGCGGCAATCCAAGACACACTCTAAGTGCCTAGGCCTGGACGCTTTCGAACGTACAGATATTAGTTCTGCAGGTATTGGTTAGCACAGGCACGCTGTACCGCAAATAACCAAGGAAGAGCGTCGTGTATACTTGCATCATTGCATGTACTCACGCACCCCACGCTTTTCCTCCAAGAAACTTAAACACATCAGAAACATCCGTCAGGCTCGAATGGTCCAACGAGTCATTAGGGAGGTGGTTGATGGCATATTGTGAAAAGGCGGCACACCGTTGCTCATCACTTATGTGGCTAAAAGCGGGGAACGAGAGAATACCACCAAGAGTGTGCTCCGCGAGAAATACTGGGGCATCGACAGGATGCCAAGACAAGCAATCGACGTCCTGGCGTAATCAGCCGGACTTGTACACCACAGTGTATACGATAATTTCCGCAGGTGTACAGCTCAGTGACACAGGCAGCCGGTGGCATTCTCTAGCGTCGAAAGCCAACACAGAGTGTAGTGGTCGATGGCTATAGTGAAAGTGCGCAGGTATAAGTTGGGGCGAAATTTGCTGACTTCCCAAACAAGTGCACCACAGTCGCGCTCGGTAAAGGTACGAACACACCAGCATCGCAGCGCCTTGCCGCCTGCCGCTTACCATTCGCTGGTTGCGGTTTCTCGGCAGCTTTCCCGCAAAGCGACACAGTTTCTCTGCCGCGAAGCGGATAGGTTCGAGCGCTATTTTTGGCGGCTGCCGCCCAATCAAATCAACAATAAGCGCACTGTGTAAGCGCCGTCACAGTGACTCGCTCTGAGAGAATACGAGAGCGAAGGTGTCCAACATCCCCTAGAATAAGTGGTTCTAGGTGGTGTTTGGTTGCCTCGATGTTCTCGTCGCCCGCTGTTGCGTTGGCCTAGCAGTCGAGGCGAAGCCGAGGCGAAGGCGTCGAGGCGGTCGAGCCACCCTGCCGAGAGCCGCTACGGACAACAGCGTGTGGACAGCGCGTGCGCGAGTGGTCTCAACTGGTGTCACGTGACTTCCGCACTGGCAGAATGAAGAATGGTGTTGCCAAGAAGCCGCGTGACAACGCCTACGTGTGGCATGTGGTTGCGGGAAGCTTACCGCTAGTGTATTCCTGCCTTATTGGGGTGATTACTCGGGGCAGCAGGTAGCAGCCGTCTAGGTAATGCAAAAGCTCGAACGTGACCATGCTGACACTGGGTTAAAACCGCGGCAATTCTAATCACTAAGATCTGTGCATACTTCAGTTGGAGCGGATACGTCGAAGGGGGCGCGATGTGACGGAGTATTGTTTGTAGCGTGATCAGGTGACACAGTCGAGGTGAGATATGTATTTGGTTGACCTGTATATGTACTTTTGTGTATTGAACCAGCTACTAGCCACATAGGCTATTGGTCCAACTATATTGTACACATTCCTTGACTTGTTTAAATAAAGCTCGTCTTTAGATTGATTGATTGATTGATTGATTCATTGAAAACACGGGGCTTGATTGCGGCCCCCAGGAAAGGAAAGTTTCTCTTCATAAGATCAGTGAAATGAGTGGAAATATCCGCAGAACGTTTGACAAATAGGAGGAAATATAAGCACAATTCCACGTCGCAGTTGAAGCAGTATCTCCGTTGGTTGACATGGGGAAACTGGCCAGCACAAGTCCGCTGAGGAGTTCCGTTTTTGCGTCCGCAAAATGTTACGGGTAGGACTCTAAATGAAAAGTATTTACAAGCTATCTATAGAGAACAGGAGAACCGTCAAGATGGCGGATTCCTCGATTGCTATCCTCGATTGCCTCCCCGGGGAGTCGACGTCCTGCTTACGTCACACATCGGCGGGCAGCCAGCGGGCTGCGGCTCCATGCTATACGCTATCGCAGCACGCAGGCTGGGGGTGCGGCTACACGCGCGCGGGAGTGCCTGGGGTTTGGTTGGACGCGCTAGCAAAGCCGCAATTCGTCGTACCACAGTTCTACGGGCAGTCGCTTTCTTTTCTGATCCAGAGTGGATATACCTTATGCGGAGAGGTGTATACCTTATGCGGAGAGGTCGCTTCTGTTTCCCGATTGCACTGATTCCATTGAAATTAGATGTTTATTTGGCAATTATTGAATTTTTTTTTTACGTAGCGAAAAATCATTACGTATTACACGTCGCACATAGTCGCCACCATTTACAGAAAGTCCGAAGGAATCGTCGTTTTATTTCAGAATGACTATATTTACATAATGCTGAAAGTATTCGTAAAGACACCCGGCACGTACATATCGGAAGGAGAAACTAGCCCACCACTCTGTCCAGCTAGCCTGCTGAATTAGTTTAGCGAATATGATTTCCATGGTGCTGGAAAGGCAGCGCCAACTTCGGGAACCTGGGCCAATATTGGGAGCACATAAGTTCACGTAGGCCCAACTCCTAGTGTTGCTGGCAATCGAGCTGAGTAACTAGCTGACCTCGAGGTAAATAATACGCAACTCGCACCGCCGTCATCGTTAGCCTAATCTGGCGAGCTTCCTCCCCTGCTGGCTCTCTTTAATATAGTACTTACATGACTTTGTCGACTTGTACATTCTCCCGTTAAACTTGGTTTTGAGCCCTCTAACACCTAAAGAAAACCGTCGACAGACGTCAGAGCGCCCTGAGTATTTCATTATATTCGTCTAATCTAGCTAGTTTTGGTGCATGATGACAACACCATGCCCTTACTCGCTCCGTTACGTGCGATAACTGCAGCTGCCACACGCAAGCATAAACATAAGAAGGACGCTCAACTTCCTCGTCAATTTTCATAAGCAACGTTATCCTATTCAGCTTTATTTCCACACGGCGTCAACACCATTTGATTTTGCTTGATGGCGTCACGAAATTGTAGATGACGCCAGGTCCGGCATTACGAGATTAGGCTGTCGTATCCAAATAAGTTTTTTGCAAGCGTTTCGAAGTGGCATTTTTCTAAGTGTCTTCCTTTTACGTACGAAAAGCGTGTGGTAGAGCTTCTGCAACTTCGAATGAATGTGTCAGTGCTTCTTTTAGTGTAATCTCCACAGCCTCGGAGTCGACGTTTCTTTTGCTCGAGGAAGGAGATTACTTCGAAAATTTTTCGCATCGTCGAACGAAATGAGCAAATGTTTGCGGCGTGGTGTCGTTGCGGCTGGCATCGCCGCACGCCTCGCCGCTTGTGATTACGCGAAGTGAAAACAGGGCATTACACAGGGACCCGAAGTCGGGCCTGTTCTTGCATCGTGATGCCTGCATGCAAATCAGGGTGCACGCCTTCAATCTGTCGTTTTCTTCCGCCAGGCTAATGGGCTCTCGCTATACAGAGGCTCCGTGCCCATGTCACTGTCGGGCTGTTTCTGCAGCCTGGTTCTTTGCCTAATGGTTTTGGGAAATGTGGCCCAGAAGTCAGAACTTTGACTCAAGTCGTCGTCGAGTCGCTTGCCGAGAGACACAGCACTGGCTATGCTGCAATGCTGCGTGTTGCAACAAAGACTTGTTCTGCTTGATGAGTTCCGATTTGCATATTCGGCTTATTTTAAGTATACTTATATTGACCGGCAGGGCTCTCAGTCTACCAACAATATATTAGGGTAAGTAGCAGCTTTATTTATTTATTTATTTATTTATTTATTTATTTATTTATTTATCTACAGATTACAGAGTGGGTACCAAGAGACGGGAAACGCAGTCGAGGACGGCAGCAGAGAAGATGGAGCGATGAAATTAGGAAATTCGCGGGCGCTAGTAGAAATCGGTTGGCGCAGGACAGGGTTAATTGGAGATCGCAGGGAGAGGCCTTCGTACTGCAGTAGACATAAAGCAGGCTGATGATGATGATTCATTTATTTATTGAGATACACTGCAGTGCGAGGACGAATTCGTCCTGATTAATCAGGTGGGCATACAAAATACGAGAAATAAACAATGCAAAAGACCAAAGCACTGGGCTGTCGCAAATAAAAAGAAACAGAGACGTTTAACTTTCGTAAGTGCTTTTTCTTCTTCTTCGTCTTCTTCTTATTATTATCATTTTTATAATTGCAATTTGGCAACTGCAGATCCCAGTGTCCCAAAATTGTAGTGAAAGATAAAGAAAAGACTGAGAGAGAAAGCAATACACGTACAAATAATAGAAATAATCGGTACCATTCGCAATGATATCAGTAAAAGAAAGTGATGACTCGTACGAAGAACTTGATATAAACCAGCAAATTTAAGGACCTCCCGAGTGATACAGAGACATCGTATCACCGGTGACAAGTCGGTGTTGTCTCTGCTGATGCTGAAACACTTAATGCTGTGTATATATATATATATATATATATATATATATATATATATATATATATATATATATATATATATATATACATAGTAAAGTACGCATAGATGTCGACTCAGGATGCCAGTTATACTCATCGTCATCAGTACCTTCCTGCCAACCACGGCACGGTGGAGCAGTGGAGCTGTAAAGATTTGTCATCGCGGTCTTGTCGAATGTCCGAGCGCTCCGGAGGACAGATCCCGCGAAATCAGCGTGTCTCATCTTCTCCTCCGCTGTCTGGCCTCACTTATTAACAGGTGCCACCTGTGCATGCTCGCGCATGAGGCACGTAGCACGCACGCGTTGCAGAGCCAGGTATTCCGATTTCGTCCACGCTGTGGGTAATCTTCAAACTGTCGTCGATAACTGGTAGGAAGACACGTCAGGGTGAAGATTCGCATGTGCCGAGTACACCTTGCGTACACTTTTCGTGATTGATTCAAACTGGGTGTTGTAATATTCAAAGAGCGTGTGCTAATAATTCATTCCAGGTTTTTTGCGCGCGATGGAAGACGGCGCGCTGCGCGCCGTTCCACTATTGCGCGCGAGAGATCGAGCCACTATCCTTGGTTCACCCTCGCAAGCTTTCGCAAGCACGCAGCTAGCAGCCATGATGTTGTCGTACTAGGACTTTATAAGGAGTATCACGGCGACGCCAACAGCAATGACTACCGAGAAAATGCGCTGTGACTGTCCATATAATTGTAGCCGTATACTACAATTTGTTTCTTTCTAAGGATTACAACTTGTTTCATTTAATACTGAGCCTATATAAAAGGGCAGTTGCGCACAATTGCGGTCAAAAAACCTCGAACTATATCCAAGTGCGAATGAAGCCACTAGAAGAAGTCTGTCCAGCCTCCACAGCGTCAATTGAGTGCTATGCATGGAATGGAGTGTACTTAAGCAGAAATTAACACGAGAACAAAACGAGACACGTAACGTTTCCATCATGCCTCCTTCTGCAACGAAACTCACTTTGGCTAGTATCGGACAGATTGCGTCTCCGTGGACATAGACAAACAATATTTCCTACATGGGCCGAAGCTAGTGCAATGCCGAGCCGACCCACGGCGGAGTTGAAGCAGGCGTTAAGAACTCCGCATACGTGGGCAATCTCGAAGATAGTGCAATTCCACCGTCCGGCGGCGCAGGTGAAATATGCGTTAAGCACTCCGCATAAGCATGCCGATACCAAAGATGGCGCAATGCCGAGCCGACCCGCAGCGCAAGAGAATAAGACGTTAAGCACTCCGAATATGTTGGCCAATCCAGAAGATAGTGCAATGTCGAGCCGACCTGCGGCGCAGGGGATTCAGGCGCTAACCATTCCGCATCAGCAGACCGATCCTGAAGATGGCGCAATGCCGAGCCGACCCGCAGAAGAGGTGAATCAGGTGTTAAGCACTCCGGATACGTGGGCCATTCACGAAGATGGTGCGATTCCGCCGACCCGCGGTGGATGTGAAACAGACGTTTAAGTACTCCGCATAAGTAGACCACTCCCGACGATGGCGCAATGCCGCGCCGACCCGCAGAGGAGGAGAATGAGGCGTTAAGCTCTCAGAATACGTTGGCCAATCCCGAACATCGTGCAGTGCTGAGTCGACCTGGGGCGGAGGAGAATAAGGCGTTAAGCACTCCGAATACGTGGGCCAATCCCGAAGATAATGCAATTCCGTCGACCCGCGGTGGAGGTGAAACAGGCGTTAAGCACTCCTCAAAAGTAGACCAATCGCCATACGTGGGCCGATCCCGAAGTTTGTTCAATACTGTGTCGACCCGTTCCAGAGGTGAAGCAGGCGTTAAGCATTCCCCACACGTGGGCCGATCCCGAAGATAGTGCAATGCCGGGACGGCCTGCGGTGCAAGTGAAACAGGCGTTAAGGACGCCGCATAAGTAGACCGATCCCGAACATGGCGCAATGCCGAGCCCACCCGCAGAGGAGGAGAATCGGGCGTTAGGCGCTCTCCATACGTGGGCCGATCTCGATTAGAGTACAATACCGGGCCGGCATGTGGCGAAAGTGAATCATGCGTTAAGCACTCCCCCTAATTAGTCAGATCGCGAAGATATATAGTGCAATACCGGGTCGACTCGTGGCGAAGGTGCAGCAGGCGTTAAGCCCTCACCATACGTGGGCCAAGGCCTATGATAGTAGAATACCGGGCCTGCAGGCGGCGGAGGTGAAGCTGGCGTGAAGTATTCTCCATACGTCGCCCGATCTTGATGATAGTACAATACCGGGCCGACACGTGGCGGGGGTGAAGCAAGCTTTAAGCACTCTCCCTGCGTGGGCCGATCCCGATGATAGTATAATACCGGGCCGACACGTGGCGGTGGTGAAGCAGGCGTTAAGCAATCTCTATACGGGCGCCGATCCCGATGATAGTACAATACCGGGCAGACACGTGGCGGGAATGAAGCAAGCTTTAAGCACTCTCCATGCGTGGGCCGATCCCGATGATAGTATAATACCGGGCCGACACGTGGCGGTGGTGAAGCAGGCGTTAAGCAATCTCTATACGGGCGCCGATCCCGATGATAGTACAATACCGGGCAGACACGTGGCGGGAGTGAAGCAAGCTTTAAGCACTCTCCATGCGTGGGCCGTACCCGATGATAGTACAATACCGGGCCGACACACGGTGGAGGTGAAGCAAGCTTTAAGCACTTTCGATGCGTGGGGCTATCCCGATGATAGTACAATACCGCACCGACACGTGGCGGAGATGTAGTTCGGCATTAAGGTTCCCACATACACAGCTTCACTGGTCCTCTTCCTTCACAGAGTGGAAGGGCATTGAGTTTATTTATCATCATGTTTCTTTTCCATTGACTTCACTTTAGGGCAAAGTGGTCTTCGAAGTACTGATTCTTCATTGTAAGCATTCATTCGCAGCTCAATTTGCTAGTATTTGCTCCTGCACACAGTTAAATTCATATTATATTTGCTTGTGTGTTTGAAATGACTTTTGTTTGAACGGATATTCTTTGGATATATCCAGTGTGTTCATCGAGTATCAAAACATTGAAGAAAACAGGGTAATACCATTGAATTTTACGGGCCAAAACCACTGCTTCATTAGGATGCACCACGCCGTATAGTGGGGGACTAAGAAATAATTTGGAGCACCTCGGATTCTTTAACGTGCACCAAAATCTATGTACATGGGTGTTTTCGGCCTCACATAAATTTAGCCACCCTGGCAAGAATTTTATACCCCGATGTCGTGCTTGGCAGCCCAACACCTTAGCCAAAAGCAAGTATGGCGGGTAACGCTTTCCTTTCCTTTGCGTGTTTGTCTTTGCCTTTCTTTTTTTTTTGCTAACCATCCAATGTGTCCTGTTGCCTGTAGGTACAGCGGTAAGGATCAAAGCAGTTTGAAACATAAACTCCATGGTGGTTTGGAAGCGTGTGTAAAACTGTGCCGCATGCGTCGTACAATGTGCGCGGTTGTCTAGAAATCAAGAAGAGTGACTTCTTGTGGACCTCGCGCTGCGTTTGTGCTTACCGGGAAGCGTTGGACGACACGAAAATATCGCCATGCGTAGCTCGAAAACAAGTCTTTCATATATGTGTGATATCGTATGTTGTAAATGCGATTTACCTTTGCAATGCAAAATGCTGCTGCACCTTGATCCTGGGAAGGATAGAAATGCACTGAGAGTTTCACAGGAACCCATTTGAACATTCAGGTTACATCGGGTTTGGAACTGATCCGGATCGCGTACGGCTGCGCCTACTGTTAGCCCTGATTTGGAAATCATGTTCACCTACCACCAACATAAATTGAAATGGGAACAAGAACAGACCTACCAGAACATGTGATACGTGCAATCATGTAAGAGTGCGATGTGCCCCCGGCATCTAAGTGGTTTGTCAGCGCGGTGTCGTCCCAAACATAGGTTTCCTAGCCTTGGTGAGGCTGCGTTTACAAGTGCAGGTTGACTTGTACTTGACACTTCGAAAACAAACTGCGGTTTGCCCACATTCACCCGAAAAGACGACGGATCAAGAATGGTACTGCGCATTCTACGCAGCAAAAATGGGGACGGCTGTTCTGGCCGCCCTGCTGCTATAGTCCACCGAAAAAGGCAGACAGTGGCCCTTTGAACGTTGGCTGTCCGCCGCTCAAGCGTGCTCCCAAAACTGTTGGTTTTTCATGAATCTCGGCTCTTGTCCTCTCATAGAGCGTGCGTGAACCGTGCCTTTCCAGTTCCCTTTTTCCCCAATCCTTCACACCTTTGGCATTATCCCACCCATCTTTCTCCTTCCCGTCTCAAAATCACAAAATGAGGTGGTTACTTATCATTCTTATTCCTCGTCCTAGGTTCCCGATTCCCGGGCCTGCTGTGAATATATGCAGGAAAGTAGACACCTAGTGCACCACTGCCAAGATCTGAGAAGGACTTCTTTCACAGTCTTATAGGACAGAGTTGTATATAATTTATGCCCTCGACAAACCTACCTTTATTCTGGTACTCCATTTTATGGACGTGCGCACAGAATCCATCAATTTACTCCTGGTTGTCACGCCCAGAACTAAGGATTGCGAGAAGATGGTCAAAAAAAGTTGAATCGTATTCGCAGAAGCATCGGGGAGGCGGAGCACTTCGTGGGTCGTCGCAAATCACGGGTTATCATCAATCGGGGCTCCCAATACGCTGTTGAACTGAGTGGCCATATATATATATATATATATATATATATATATATATATATATATATATATATATATATATATATATATATATGGAACGGGCTTTCTGTGGGAGCGCCAAGATGTGGTGACCAATTTTGCATTCGCGAAATATTGAAGAAGCGATTCAGTGTACCTTTGCTTCCTATGGAGTGTTGATGTTCTCCCTTTTATCGGTGCTGATTATCTTTAAATAAAGGGCGCCTGCGTTCAACAGCATCAATTTCTGGAGCACTTCGCCAATGTAGGCTATACTTAAACTATAGGCTTGCGTGTTGCTAATAAACACTTTCATAACAGTCCCTCCTTATACATGATAGAAATCATTACAACAGCGAGACACATATAAAGCAAACACATAAATTGCATGTGCGGCATCTAGAATCGAGCCCGAAACATATATATATAGGCCGTTTAACAGCTCAAAATCAACAGGTTTGAGGGCTGCGGGCAGAACGCGGCCCTAAATGGCGTAGCGAAAACACTGTTTAGGATAGAGAAACGACTCAATAAGAAAACTCACCCAAGCGGTAGGAGAAATCGAGAAATAGACAGCTTTATAGAAAAAGAAATTGTTTGCGTAGGGACTTGCGGAGAAACAAACAGGAGGTACACGTTGGTTGCACTGACAGGTGGAGTAAAGTCATTGAGGTCAATCAAGAAAAAATAAGAAGCAGCAAGGTGGCCACTTTGGATCATTCGCTTTTCCGATGGAAATCCTTTTTTATCAACAAAGAGATCAAAATTCTTCATCTTGAGCTAGCTCGAGCCACACAGCTTTGTTTATACAGTTGTATTTTGTTTCATGGCTCTTGAAGTTGTCATGTGCTTGTTTGTTGACTGCGGCATACTTCACTGAAACTTTAGTGTAGTGTGGGGCCAAGAGGACAGCGAATGGGACCGGAGAAAGGGCATCTATAATTAAGTACGCAAAAATGAGATTCACTGCAGTTGAATAAAGACCTTATCGGTGACCTCCAAGAAAGTTACAAAAATATAAAAAATTACGAAAATTCGAATGTCATTTCCACCGTTGAAGGCTAATGTTATGTAATGGACACTGTACAGAGAGTGTCCATTACGTAAACAAACAGGGTCGCAATCGTTCGAAGTAATGGCCTTCTCACTAAGTAATTTAGCTAAAGGATTAGGATCTTGCTCCCTGCTACAGGCAATTGTTAAACATATCGTGCACCTAAAGAAGAGCCTATATAGGGAAGACATAACATTCAGTCCTTAATTTATTGGCGGCCCTTCTTAGAGCAGGTTTCCTGACTTTACATTTATATAAAGGAGTTTTCTGTCTTCTGCATTCTGGTCTACAGGTGTCGACTCATGCTAGTGATCGTGTACTTCCAGCTTAAATTCAGTTTCTTTGGCTCCGCTGCTCGGCCTCACGTTGCATGCACGTAACTGTAGCATTTCTACAAGCAGTGGGTAGGCGTCCGACTTTTTCTGGCTCCAACGGCGTAATAGACTTGTGTATCCACACCTTCTTCTCCAGTCACTATTATAATGAATCATTCTGCTTCCTACCCGTCTCTAGACTAACAGTCCAGACCAAGCTATAGCTCACCACTCTGCCATTCTGCACATATATAGTCACAATCACATTAACCCATCAGTCAATGACACCAAGGACAGACAGCGTAGGAACACTCATTTGCAATTTCTAGTTGAAGTAAAGAAAGAATTCGTAAGTGAAATTAAAGTGGATGAAAAGGAGATACCTGCACTAATGCATGTTTGAGCTACGATTGAATGCGAGGGACAAGCCACTAGTTACCGCGGGAAATTCAAGTTAGCTTGCACTCTGTAGACTTGAAAAACCATTCAGCAGCCCTATGCGAACAGGTTATCGCGCGGTGAACGTCACTGCCTCTAGTAGGGATGGCGTGAAATCCTAACATTATTAGAACGTGGACAACTCCCTCCGGTGAATTGAGTGTGATCGTATCTAACTTTATTTCCGAGGTTAGTCACCCCTCCCAATAGAATATGCTCACTGTGATTACCACATCAACAATAACGGCAGCAAAAAAAAATCATTTATTTGGGACCACAAGAAAGAGTTCTCTATCATAAAGGTACTGTGTAAAATACCCAATAAAATCTTAATACTGTCTTTTCCTCCAGTTGCAGGGAATTACCTGCAACTGGGCCATTAGGGCATTATAGCAGTGCTTCTTCATGTAGGGTATGTAATGGGAACTCTTAGGGCCGCTTTCGCCTGTTACTACATATTTTGGCGAAATTCAATGGCTCCATTAGATAAGCATACATCATCACGCGCTTGTTTTCCATCTAATGTTTCTATCGGTGAACGCAGCGCATACACCGTTGTCTCTGTCGACACTGCTTATAGTGTCAGTGGTTTTATAAATCTATTTCTGCTATCTACCAGGCAGTCAAAGCATTGGTGACGAAACAGCGACCACTTTGAAAACACATGAATGCTTGGTGCCGTTAGAGTAGCTCTTGCGTTAACAGTGTGTGGGAGAGAAAGCGCGGCCTTTCTTTGTACCACAGAACCCTAAAAGCGAGCTCCTTGCGACCGCTTTTGCTTTGTTCATGCTTTATTCTACTTTAGAAAGGCTCCGGCGACCCATGTTACGCGATGAACGCTCCGTGCAACTTTGTGAAGCAAGTGTAGCGACTGTAGGATTCTAATCGTATTTTTTTTCTCTTTGTTGTCACTCCGATACCACGTGAGACTTGTACAGATGAGTGATTCGGGCCTTTTCTTTCTTTCTTTAATGCGGACTCCGCGAACGGTTCAGTACGGGGTCACATATCGAAATTTCTGAGCCATCCGCAAGAAAGGAGTCACGCGCCGAGACGCCCTAGAGTAGGGACGCCATTTGACATTTTCTCGGTGTCTGTCTGAGATCTTTATATCGTTAGTTATAGCTTTTTTTTCACCGTATGCTAACCTCTAACCCTTTTGCCGTTTGAAAGCGTTAGTTTGTTCATCTTCGGTATCACTCTACAACACTTCCTGCCCCATACTGAAGGAGGATCTTGCCCTAAACTGCAGTGGCAGAAGCTTTCACGTATAGAAAAAGAAAACGTTAGAAACTTCGTAAGAATAACACAAATTCGCATGACGTACGGTATTAGGTACGTATGAAGGCTTAAATGAGGTTTAACTGAAGATGTTCGAAGCCGGACGCCTCAAGCTACTTCTTTTCACTCCTACCCAAATAACAATTTCGGTTTCAAAAGCATTTACTAAAACACTCTAGTGAATGGCCTACTATACCAGCCAATTTTCTATTTTAATAATGCTGTTTAGCTGTTTATACCTATCTCATCGTGCAAGGCGTTTTCTGATAGCACACACCCGGTACTCGTACAGAATAATGTTTCGCTATAATACCCACTACACGATGGACCCAACCCTTCTTCTAAGCCTCCGTGTGTAATATACCATGTACCAGTATTTGTTATCGCAATTCCTACACCCATTTTTGAATATCTTATCGTGTCTGAAATGGGTGTTGTATTCTTGGCTTTCCTCTCATTTTTGGT
Source organism: Dermacentor andersoni (assembly GCF_023375885.2). NCBI lineage: Eukaryota > Metazoa > Arthropoda > Arachnida > Ixodida > Ixodidae > Dermacentor > Dermacentor andersoni. The sequence continues at coordinate 92,205,729 of NC_092816.1, read as the reverse complement.
TGTATTCTACAAGTTCCTCGCCCCCAGCTCCAACTTACCGCGTACTTTAGCGATAATATCTCAAAATATCGGCATTTTGCGTGAGAGTGATTTATTTGTATCAAATCGGAAATCCTGGACACTATTGTGCCAGGGCTTCTCTACAAACAATAAATTTGTACTCATGAAACCATAAGTTGATAACATGAAGTTATAAAATAAACGCCTCTGCAATAAATTGCATTTTGTAGTCGTGCCTAAATAGTCTCTCTCTCTCTCTCTCTCTCTATATATATATATATATATATATATATATATATATATATATATATATATATCGATGTAGCAACAGAACAACATACTCCGCACTTTGTCCAAATGAACACAGGTAAATGAATCAACTCAACTAAAAATACAACACAACTAAGTACACGAAGAGATACTATGTCGCAATGCAGATATAAAGTATTACTTTCAGTAATGAAAATTAGTAAAGCTTTCGAAACTGATTGCTGCGGTGACGTGGTATCCTTTGTCCCAAGCAACTTTCCTGTTCTGAAAGGACGATCATCAGGATGTCTTTAAAGCCCATGTTTTCTGTCCTAACTTAGGACCGCCTATAAAAATGCGTTTTACGTTCTCCTATTTTTATTGACTGTAGACTGTTTCCAAGATGTGCTGCAAGACCGATTGTTTCCTTTTCGATATCAGTTGTGCCTTTATATGTGCTTCGATTTTGTAGTACCTCGGGAATATCGTAGTAGTGGGCTAGTAATTCCCTCTCACAGATTCCAATATTTATAGCATGAAGTATAGTTTGTGCTCGGTCCGTCTTTTCCTTAATTACTGCACATTTTTTCCTTGTCCTTGCTCCCTAATCTTCCTAAGTCGCACTAAGACTGAACCAAAACATGATTTCTTATTGCATGCAGGACCAAGACCAACAACATAAAATGGAAAAAAGTGAACGATCATAATAAACTCATCACCGCTTCAGGACTTCTACTTTTAAAAGCTTCGCCCGCAATGTCGCACATTTATCCTCATGACATTGACCCACGTAAACATTTATTGAAGGCGTAGACTGAACAATGAGGGAGGTTTGCGTCGGCATGTTAGTGGTGTAGTGTTGGACCGGTTGGCTCTGCACGCCCTCCGGATCCTTTTTATTCTCCTTGTTTTTGCTCTGACATTTGAGTTTTGCGTCTATGTGCGTATGTGTGTTTTGTGTCTATGTGCGTATGTGATCTTGCTGTGTGTCTAACAGCACAGATGTGTGTCGACCCATGAGCGAAACAATTTGAGCCCGTTTAGCATCCGAAAGTTTCTGTTTTGGTCTCTGTTTTCGTATAATGCGATTATTGAGTTGCATAGATTGGCGAACTGTCGCTTTAATTTCCTTCATCATTTTTAATTCACTCGAAAATCACTTAAAACAGGAATTCTATAGTTCTTTACTGTGTAGGAAGTGTGAGGTGTGGCTCTAGCAGTCTTTAAAGGGGCATGGTTGACTAGTAAAATGCACCACCTTTTCCCCTTAAATCTGATGTTTCCAATGTCTTCGAATGTTTTCAAATGACTTTCCAATGCAAAATAGCTTGTTCTTGAAATGGCGCTAATGAATATAATATTTTCATTGCCTTCCAGAAGGGTACGTTGCACACGACGTAGTAGGAACATGATGCGTTGTCCTTAGTGCAGTTGTTTTCGCATCTCTCTGCACGCTTCCATGTTAAACCTACTCAATGCCTGCGCTTATTTTAATGCGGTAGCATTATGGGCAGACTTTATCCACGTCACACGTATCACTACCCAGTCTAACAAAGCACCTCACGGCACCAGCTGCCACGAGCGATGAATGCTGGAAACTTGCGCGCGCCCCACGCACCAGAGGTTTCAAAGACCGAGTTTAGTACGAGAGAAAGTTGCTTGGGATCGTAACCTAATAGAGCACTGGGCGGCTGTGATAACAGACAGATGCTCGATCCCACTATCAGGCAGGAAGGCGTTTCTTTATTTCAATATTGATGTAAGTAATCCACACTGAAAGTATTTAAATGGCAAACTCGAAACGGGTTCCGTGCCCCTGAACATGCCACAGTGTGAACTAAATCAGAAGGGCTTAACGAGATATGGGAACGTCACTTCAATATGCGAGGTTGAGCAAGGTCAACTATGACGCATGCACGTGCAGCTGGCGAGACGTTACAATCATCACAAGCTGAGAAGGTATCACTTATGATTGCAGCCTGCTACACTTTGGCTCAGTATTCTTTTTTCTTTAAAACAGTCCAGCTCATCTGAGGGAGCAGCCTTTCCGAGTGCTCCAGAGTTGCACGGAAGCACTTTCCCCTGGGAGTTTAAACGATTCTGGTAGGTAGGCTACAACCAGCACAAGCAGTCGTAAGCCGTTCATTTATGACTCAGTAAGTAAGATCTTGCGGTTCTCTAATTTTGAAGTGTATATTTTTTTAATGAAAGTGAATACGTGAGGCTAAAGAAATGCGAGAGGTGCGTGATGTGTGAAGTGCACGAGGCAGTGTCCTAGTGGAAGAAGAGAAAGAAGACGAGTACAAAGATCGCTTGCGTGGAGGTGAATGCCAGGCTGGATGAAAGACGACGACACTGAGGAGCATCCGGCACGAGAACGCGCGGCGCAAGAAAAAGATAAAACAAAAGGAAAGTGACCCAATCGGGAAAGTTCCCTGAGTTTTTAGGGGCAAATTGGCCGATGAAAACCGGACCCCGAGGATCCGCAATCCAGAAGAGACGAATGGACCAGAGGCGCAGAACAGCGAGGCGCGCTGGCAGATGAGCGGAAAGTTCCAGGAAGTGACAGAAGGGTGAAGATCGGCCACCGGACCGGGAGTTGAAGACGAGCCGTCGGGTTTCGGACCCGAGCCTTCAAGGCATCACCCGACCGGGGCCTCCTGCCAACCCGTTCTCAAGCGTCGCTACTCTACCCGAGCGTGGACTGCAACCCGAGGCCGGCGAACTTCTGCGCCCGCAGACAGAGCGCGAGCAGTCGAGAGAGTTTGAGCTTGAGTCGAGTGAGAGCTTGCGCCCAGCTGTCAGGTCAGAACGCCGCTTCCATCTGCCCGTGCCGCCAAGCACCAAACGCCTGCGTCCCATCTCCAAGGCGGAGCTGCTACGCTCTGGTCGCCCGCTCACCGGTAAACTTTTTGGTGACATCAGCGCCACTTCTTTCGTCGCCTCGTCTCTACCGCTCCAAGTCAAACTGTGGTGCACGCTCACTCTCGCAATCTGCCCCTAACTCGATTTGTTACAGCTCGGACTGTATTTTGGTTCTTGTTGTGAATTTTTCATTGAGGGTTTAATTTTTGTCTTTCTATTTACATTAGTTGTATTAAAAGCTTTCTGTGCGCTTTGCAACAAACGCCTTTGTCCTCAATTGAGTTCTCGGATGATCCGCCTCAGCGAACCATCTGCAACAATTAAAGAACCTGCCTTGCAAGCTGAAGGGAATGCTCAGTATTTCCTTTATTTTTTTCGAGCAGCTCCACATTTTACGCGATGATGAGGCCCGTGTCATATTCCATCGTTTTGTGTACGAAGCATCCGCCTACAATCATATTACAGCAGTTAACCGCTTCTTTCTATGTTGGTCTTGAATTCACACTTAATGCATTATTATGTTTACACAATTTTACCACTTTTATTGTGCTATCATTGAACCAGTGGCTGTTGCAATTTGTTTACACCGGGTGATTGGGTCTATCTGATTCGCGTATTTTAGATCGTGTACACTTTGCGCAGACATGAAGTTTATTGCGATATATAGTGCATTTCTCGCCCGCTTGATTGTTAGACGCCACGTGATGTTTTAAAAAGTAAACTTGAAATCTCGAGTGCCAGAACAACGATGTGTTTTTGAGGAACGCGGTAAAGGGTTATGATTAATTTCGATCGTCTGGGATTTTTTTATTGTGCACACCATGCACAGCTACAGGGGCGATCTTTCTCTTATGTTTTGCTTCTACTGGATGTGTAGTGGCGATTCGTCTCTTAGATTATCGTTTTGCTCAAGTATGCGTCTTTTCTTATTTCGTTTCAATAAATGCATGTTTTTTTAACAGCTGAGCTGTTCTAAGTGGAGCCTTCGGCGTCCGGTGTCACGCAGGGGGTTGGGAGGGGGGTAGGTTGTGGAGCTCATCGCCAGAAGGCGCGACGAGGGTGGGAGCGCGATAAGAACGAAAAAGAAGCATATGCTTGCTGCGGTGAAGCTAGGGAAACAATGGAGCATGTTTTATTAGAACGTGAAGATATCTGCCCAACGGTGGATCTAGGCATCTGTGGCCTTCTTGAAGCCCTTGGGTTCAGCGAGGGCAGGGGCAAAGTAAGCATGTCCTCAACAGGGATTAGTAAGAGGCGATTGGAAGATTCGTGGAAAAAAGTTGAGAAACTACAAAAAACAGAGACGTACAAAAACAAAGTTCACACTAGGGGGTCAGAAAATTTGTTTATGGCAATTCATCGCGCGTTTATTTTTCTTTCTTTTTTTTCGTTTTTAACCTAGGTAAGACATTAGGCAGTATAATAGCAAGACCTTGGTGGCGCAACCCCCGTCCCGTTCCAAAGGGGATGCTCATAACATCCATCCATCCATCCATGCTGTAGCGTTCCTTGATAACTTGAAAGTACCACCACTTCTTTAACTCCGCCGCCGCCGCCCGACCAGCTCGCCAACTTAAATTTCGGGGTGGGCCAATTTAACTTTGGGGGGCCAGCTTAAATTTGAGGGTTGACGAACTTAAATTTGGGAATAAGCGAAGTTGGAATCTGGGTGTAGGCCAACTTGAAATTTCAACATAATACAACTTCAATTTGGAGGTGGGCCAACTGAATCTGGCGATGGGCCAGCTTGAAATTCGGGGGGTGGGTCCATTAAAATTTCAGTGTATGTACGCATACTTATAGAGCTCCAGTGAAGTTTATGCATTATTTTTTAGTTCATGAATTTCTTTGGATTGGGCTGCCACGCACGCGCTTATTATTATTACAGCGAAGCTGTACATGGCTAGCCGATTCGTCCATCCGTCCGTCTGTCTGTCGGTCGCCTGTACGCCGAAAACTCTGCGGCGCAACCCCATGTGCACGCGTGAAGAAAAAAAGAGCGAAAGAGAGGCGCGCTATTAGCCAACACCACCTAGTAGCACTCCCATCCATGCAGTCGCGCTCTTGACCAAAAATTTCCATTCACAAGGCTGGCGCGATGAAAGTGGTGACGTCAAAGTCACTGTTTCCTGCTTGGGAGCATCTGCGTTAGATTCTACGGTAGTCAGGCCGGGTAACATGACGTCATGAATCGGAGTGAAAAGGCCTTGTGCTATCTAGTTGGTGTTGGATTAGCGGCAAGGTCGATTCAAATAGGTCGCGAAGCTTCGGGCGAAAAGCGGTTCAGTACAGATTGTCACCGACATCAGCATGGGGGGTTATGGGAGCAGCGACTGAAGCGCGACTATGTTTGGAGGGAACAAACATTCAGAAAGAAAAACGTGTTTTTTACAGTTAGATTCATTCTACGAAAATAAGATTCCTAGTAAATTTTATATATTCGTGACGAGTTAAGAAAATCCAAGTTTAATTTTATTATCATTAATAAATGCATTTCTTTTCAGCGCCCATCGCTACAGGGGGCGTTGACGCCATTGTCACTCGCAATGCAATGCACGTCTTGAAATGGGCAGAAAGGCGCACTCGTATCACCTGTTGAAATACGCCCCCCTCACAGTTTGTGCTTTCTTACATGTCGAAGGTTGTCTGAATTTGGTGACGCGGATAGGTTTATTGCTTTTTAATCTGTTCAGTCAAAAGTAGTGAGTTACGACCGCCAGATAATTGTGTAGTTGTTTTCGTGCGACTGCGCTGGCCGACGGGCTTGGCATCCAACAATAGCATCACCACTCTACACCTAAAGCTTTCGTCGGCCTCCTAAGAAAGTATGTTCTGTGCAGGGATGCGATTTCGACAACCGTACGGCTGGCCTTTTCCTGCATCGCTTTCCACGCTGAAAGCACGAAACGCCCATCAAATTGAATGGCGGGGCATTTGAATATATAGCTCCAAAGGAAGAACAACACAACAAATTTCGCGCCTTCGAAAACAATATGACGTCACTTCTGCTTTTAACGGACATGGCGTCACATTATTTTTTCTTCCACCGGAAGTGTTCCCACCACATACAGATGGCGCTAAGCCCCATGGACCGCCGATGGACCGCCATGTTTTGAACGTATTGGCTCCTATGGAAGCTTCGCTACCAGGTATATTTACCTTGTTAGCGGCGCCAGTAGTGAAGTCATTGCTTTCTGCCGCCGCCGAGTGCGCGCGCAGCAGTATCTTACCGGCTCCGAAATGGTTAGCCACGCATCATACTTACTCCTTAGGAGCAGGCAGCTTTCGATCACCAAGGCCGCGAGCATAACCGGAAACGAGCTCATCTACTCCGTGCCGATGCTGCAGCCAGGGCACAAAAAAAACAGATTCGTGCAGACAACCGCAAGCAACAATTTCGTGCCGAGGATCCAGCAGCCTACCAAACCATCGTTTAATGAGCCGTCGGGATTAACCCAATGATAAACGCAGGGACCGCACGCTTGAGCTTCGCTGGTTAATCACCTGTACGGACTGCTAGGACGGTGATTTTTTTTCTCACGGATACAGCCATCGCTCAGGGGCTGCTCACGTGATCGCGCACGCTTGCTCCCACTAAAATTGCCCATACGTCCTATTAAGTTTAGACACCACAGTGCAAAAGCTACTTTCGCATTGAAAAGATGAACACGGACGTACAATGCACTAACGACTAACTCATTATCAAGAGGTACGCCTAATATATTACCTGGGCAGTGCATGCGCGCACAGGCAAGAAAAGAAAAAGCCATACGTAGAGGGATGAGACACAAGCAACACTAGATAACATGCACAAAGCAAAGCAACTTATCATGTGGCACAAACAAATGTCTTGAGTGTAGAACCTGTTTCAAGGCTCGTTTTACATCAATATGCTTGATTCACATGGCTTTAAGAAGAAACTATTTTTCTCATAAACGGCAGCTTCAGCATTATATCGATGCTGCTATCACCATTTTCCTTTTAATTTCTACACCACTGGGGCGCGCAACTGACCTAAAATTGTGCACCTCCATCGAATACTGCGGCCCGACCACGGGAGCCAGAGAGAAAGAGCATGCTTTGCGGAGCGCGCGCATCTGGCGTGCGAGAAGATTCGGAGGAAAGCGCCGCGGGGCCGAGAGTGTCGCTAATTTCAAGTTATCAAGGGGTTTTAAGGAGCGTGGTTCCGCCGGGATGGGAGCGGGCCAATCAGAGGGAGCGCCGGTGAGGGGAAAGCGAGGGGTATAGCAGCACGTGTTTAGCCGGCGCGCGCCCTTTCACCTCATGGATGCCGCTCGGCGGGAGCGGCAGTGGGGAGTGCCGCAGCGTCGATTTCGCGCGAATCCTGAGCCTCAAGAGCGAAAGGCGCATGCAAAGCGCCAGCGGGGGGGAGCCGCTACCGCTGAGGTTCGAGAGCGGGAAGCGCAAGCCAAGCCCCGGCGGAGGCAAGCCAACTTTAAAGAGAAGGTAACTCAAGGAAAACGCCAGCAAAGGCAAGTCAACCCCTAACTTCGAGTGTAGGAGGTACACCAGAGACGTGGACGGGGCAGATAGATTCCTCCCACGGAGAGTGCCGATGAATGGTTCAAGGGAGAATTCCTCGACCGTGAGTGTGGCCACAGCTGCAAACTGTGTGATAGACTGTCGTTTGACCACAACTTCACGCAACTGAAGAGTGTGCGCAATCCAGAACGGAAGTTCGAATCTAGCAAAACGACGACAACGACACAAAAGATCTTCATGAAAATTGCGCTAAACACAAGTTAAAACTTCCGAAAATGACCACCAGCTTCGATGTTTTGACAGCTATCACTGCGTGGAACTGGCTTTACTTTTTGTTCTTGTATTTGCCTGTTCCTGCCATTTGTACTGGGTCGTGCTCCTAGTAAAGTCTATATAGTGGCTTTGTGACCATGGTGCTCAGTATCCAAAATGTTTCAATAAAGTTATATTTGATTTGAATCTAATCAGATATGAATGAACAGGCATTGTGTGGTTCATGACGCCCTTGCAAGCACGTACAATGTGAGCAGTCGCTGACAGAGTAGGGAACGTAAAAGGACAGTGCGCTGTTTCGTTCATTGCTCTGTCTCCGTCAGCTCGTGCACTAAACGTACTATCACAACGACCACTGAAAAGAAACGTGTTAGACAAGAATTTTTCTGCCGATGTGCTTCTCAAAGATGCCAATTTTTTTTAAATATGTGTATTAGAAAAACATCTGGTGCCTGTTGTTGGCACCGAGTAGATGTAAATATAGCTAAAACGGTTGTAGTAAAAGCACATGATCAACAATAAAATGGTGACATGGTTAATATAGTTGACGTGAAGCACAAATATTTGTGGAAGTTCATAAAATTAAGTTGTTTTTGGGCAGGATACAGGGCTGGTCCCACTTGAGCACTGCATTCGAATCACAACACTCTCTAACACAATCACAAGGGCCGCGGAGACGCCAAGAGTCAAAGACGTACATGCGCGAGTTTACGTGCTCTTCGAGAAAGACAAGAGAAGCAAGAATAAAACCGAAGAGATTATATGTACCGTAATCACATTTAGTAAACTTTCAATATTCATGGACATATGAGAAACAGATTATACATGCAACAGATGGCAAAGGTTTAAGTGCTATGAATGACTTCATGCAGTTTCCACACGTTCCACTTCCGGCAACAACAATGGCAGTGCCTGCTTCGACAGCCTGCTGTTGTCGGAATAGATATTCTTTCCTTTCATAATCAATGGCTAACGAACCCTTTATTAATATTTATTCGGAGGCACTTACTTTATTTGTCATTTATTTATAACAACGTTTCCAAACAGACGCTCCAATCTTTCAGGGCACAATATTACGGTCCCACTAAAACCCTCGAAACGACAGACATACGCGCTGACTTCCAAATTAACTTTAATGTGAGGCACTTTAAATAACTATTCAGAGGTCGACAAACTGTTTTTAGGCGAAGACGAGCTTTGAACAGCTGCGCAGATTAACAAGGGCTAAGGAAGACAGACAGGAACTCATTCTTTTTTTTTTCCAGATCAGCTGTTCAAAACTCGTCTTAACTATTATGACCAACTAGCTCAGTTAAATACTGCGCTGTCTTTAGGCATAGGCTGCGTTGTGATACAAAACGATCGCCCAAGTAAAGGAGCCTACCAAAAGCAATTCATAAGAAACACGGAAATGCAATGTCTAATAAAGTGAATATGCCTATGCAGTACGTAACAAAATATTTAATATTCTATTATAATATTCTATATTCTAATGTATTTTATAATATGTTCTATATTCTATATAATATTCTAATATTTTATAATTAAGGGCTAATGAACCCTTTATGAATATTTATTAGGCATTTAATTTATTTATCATTTATTTAAAACAACGTTGCGAAACATACGCTCCAAACTTTCAGGGCACAATTTTACGGTCACACTAAAACCCACCCAGAAGAACGTCACGTGCGATGTCATAACTATCACAAGAACAACCCGTTTTCGATCATTTCTTCACAGTTGCATGAGTCCGACATATGTACGTCTCACATTCCAATAAGGAATGAGCAGGCTTTCCTGAGCGCCTAGCCGAATTGATAAAGGCTCAACTAGTAATATATAAAACACCTTAAAACATTATAGTATGGGCGAACTTTGTGTATAAACAAACGCTTTAGGCTGTGATATATCAGTATGCCCTGAACATGTTTTCCATGGTATGAGCTATTCCGAATATCAGCTGAGAATTCTGATATATACCTTGGGCTTTCGTTCTTTATTCTGTTATTTGAGCGCAGCAGTGTTTTTACAATGAGCTTTAGTATGACCCAAGGCAGCACAACGAAATCTGGACTTTTTGCGATAACAAAACTTTGAGCAGACAGTTCAGGGCGTGTTCGTATATATATATATATATATATATATATATATATATCGACATTTAAACCGTCAGCCGGTGCTGTTTTCATTTGTCTCTCATGAAACCTTTAGCTTTCACGAAGCCTCAAAAATGCTATTACTGATGCAAACAGTTAAAGGCTCACTAACTTAACATGGGAGAAGCTCGAAAGGAATTTCGCAGCATGGACCACGCAATTAAGAAGTTGGTCGTAAAAATTGAAAACAATCGGCTGGTTAGAAACTAATCAGGAAACAATTAGCATGCCTAATAAGTAGGCACGTAGTTGAAAAGACGTAAAGTCTAAAGCATTTGTTTATACACAAAGTTCGCCCATACTATAATGTTTTAAGGTGTTTTATATATCACTAGTTGAGCCTGCATAAACTCGGCTAGGCGCTCAGGAAAGCCTGCTCATTCCTTATTGAAATGTCAAACATACATATGTCGGACTCATGCAACTGTGAAGAAATGATCGAAAACGGGTTGTTCTTATGATAGTTATGACATCGCACGTGTCGTTCTTCTGGGTGTGTTAAACAAATTTAGAGAGAAAGATTCTTGGACCATGTCATCACGCGTTTTGGCTCGCAATGCGACGCGGGCATTGCTACGGTTGATGGAATCGACTGGTCTCGATGAGCGTTTGCAGTCTTGATGTGATGAGCAACCTCAAGTCTTCACATTGCTAGCACTTTCCTCCCTTCCTGTCTCACATTTCTTTCTTTTCAATCTTTAACCTCACTCCTCAGCGTAGGTTAGCAAACCAGACGAGCGCGCGGTTGACCTCCCTGCGTTTCTTCCCTTTCTTTTCCTCCTCCTCCATAAAACGCCATTAGAATTTCCGTCGTAATCACACTATGCTATAAACAACGCAACACACCTTCCTGATATCCTCCATTTGAACTCACGCGGCAAGGTCAGGTGAAAAATAAAAGCGCCAACAGGCAGAATGACAGGAACAATATATGAGAGGCTTCTCGAGGAGACACCTAAGGAGAATTTACAGCCCGAATCTCGAGAGCAGTGGCACGGCGAACGAGTCCGAGAGATTGCAGTCGTATCCCAGAATTCCTCGGCGCGGGGTCTACCTGCAAAGAAGGGCTGAATTGTGCAGTGTGCGAGTGAGACCCCAGAGGACTGTTGCTGAAACGGAGTACGGCTACAAATGAAAAACAAAAAAATTCCGCCAACAAGATCAAGACAAAGAAACCGGAACTTTTGTAAAGGAGCCTTCTGAGAGTAGCCCAACAGACAAAGGGAAGGAAAAGATGGTTGGAGCGGCCACCATAGCCGAAGACAAGAATGGACGCGCATAAATAGAAAATAAGAAGTCTTTTTCAGAAGTTGAGAAACATTACGGTTCAGAAAAAAAAGAATACGGGAGGACGGGGAGAGCAAGACCGGCAAGAAGAAGATCGTTTCGCCTCATTGGCTTTCGAGGAGAATACTTTATTTGATTACCCAGAACGCCCAAGGCTGCCGGGGCTCGGTCGCGCCATTTCGACGTGCTCACACTGCCGCGGCGCCCGAGTTTATTTACCTTCGTTAGGTGTAGTTTCTTCGCGGCGAGGCGCATTGAGAAAGCTCTCGACGCCAACTCCTCCATCCTCGAGCTGCTCTCCCACATCTCACGCAGCTGCAGACTTAGTCCTCGCTAGAGGCAAGCTCAACGCAGCAGCTACAAAGGCGAGCCAGAGCCACTAGAAAAGAGTCCCATTAGGAAGGTCTGAAGGAATTCGGGTGAAATCTCGCCATCAAAGCAAACCTCAGTGATCGCAGGAAACAAGGCCACAACAATACTGAAACATGGGTGAATGACTATAGGTTTACCTTCTTTATCTCTAACGAGAATCGAGAAATGTCTTTTCAGTTGTGTTCTTTTCCTTCTTTCTTTCTTTCGGTGCTTTCTCGAAAGTCTGGAAACATGTCGCAGTCTCCGAACAAATGCTGAACAAGAAAAAGATTCTAACTTCCGTTGAAAATAACGACTGTGCGTAAGAGCACATGGACACCGTGTTTCAACCTGCTTTAAGAGCTCGCACTGTAGTCACACTCTTGCCCACACAGAGGTCACAATTAGAGAGAAGATACAACGTTTACTACCATTATTATTCACTTGAAAAGAGGACTTTATCCGACCTTCCAAGCATACGTTTCAGATAGGTGTGTCACGAAACGCAAATTCCTTTCCCTGAGGATTCGCCCTTCTCCTTCCGTGACAAATGATGAGGCAAAGTAAAACGTCCTTGTCTCTTCCTCGTATTTTTGTGCCTTAGTGCCTGTTAAAGGGACAACCCGGCTGCATTATCGTTGTTACCGCAGCTTTCACTGCCAACTGTAATTGTCCTCTCCCCAAATAAAGAAGCAAAGATATGTTTTAGCAACGCCGGAAGTTCGGCAACCAGTGGAAAGATCCTTCCCTTCTAAACTGGGCTCAGTTACGATGGGGGTAGCCGACGCAGCACGACTCGCTAGTCGCATAACAGACGTACAATAACTGGTATTCGAAGGTGTGCATCGCGCTTTCAGAGTCCTCTAGGAAATAGTTGCTGTCCTGTAGCCCACCTTGCAGATCTGGTCAAGTTTTTTTTTTTAATTGTTCCAAACATATTGAACCCATCATTTTAGCGTATTTAAATGTATGCGGTAAGCTAGGATGGCAGCCTGGAATCTAATGGTATTGACTTCTCCTCTGCCCGTAACATTTATTCGTAGGCGTGGCGTTGGTGTGTGCCTTATTTTGTCCTCCTTGCTCTGTGTCCGGTGACGTAGCAGGAGCACCTTATGTTTCGGCAGGGCCTTTGCACCACAGCGCTAATAAAGTGTATTTCAGTGATGTATGTGTTTTACGGAATCACTAACTTACAAATACAACTGTCGCCTCCATCCTCTTTGTATTCGCTTTATGCGCAAGTGAGAGAGCGTGACAGCGGCAATATCGCATGGCATGTTCACCGCTAACGAAGGCATGAAGAAAGCCAAACATGAACGACGACTAGTCCACTGAAACGTGCAACTATGCAATTGTTGTTCGTGTTTGTGTTTTCTGTACGTCTTTTTCTTAGCGGCAAACATGGTCATGCAGTATATACCAGCTAGTCCAGGTTCAAGTTCTTTTTTAAGTGGTAATATCGTTTCCTTACTAGACCTATTGAATGGAATACATTTGTACTTTATCTTAAGTGCATTTTTTATCACTTTCTGCTATCTCGCCGACTTCTCATTTTGTACTGTACATAATGCATGCGCTAAGCTCTTTGTCGAACGGAGTAACTCCAATTTGTAGAGACTGCTCATACACCCAACTGAGGATCTTATTTCTGTTTACACTTATAGTCGGCTTCTTACGTAAGCGTGAATGAAAATGTTCCCATTTGCGCAAAAGGCGACGCCACCGAACGCGAGGTTCCGGTCGCGACTGCGAGACGTTATGTGGAATTTCCAAGCGAGACATATGCATGGGGAGTTTTCGTGACGTTGGTGCTCCCGCATTATGCGAAATATTTACAGAGTCACGTGTACCATGAAAATGTACTGTGGTGTCTGTATTTCGCAGTAGCCTCATTCGAAAATGTTTTGGAAATTACAGAAAAATGAGAAACGAAACATGATCTAAATAGTTAGGACTCAATTCGACAAAAGAGAAAAAAAACTATTTCAAGCTAAGCCGCACCTGTGTTACTTATATAATGTCATATCACAGTTCAACGCTCCAACTCCCACCCCATCTCCTTAGATGCAAAGTTCAGTTTTAGTGGCTCACGATCAAGCGATCACTTTAGCGGTACCAGTGACAACAGGAAATTGTAGATTGAAACTTTCAGGCTACTTGTGGCAATAAAACATAGGCTCTGAGGGAGTGACGACAGTATCTAGCACTTTGCTTTTACTTCAATTTTCTTTCACTCCCTCTAAAAATGGATGACGGTGATTGCGTAAGGGAAAAGCAACATTCACGTAGAGGTCGCGAAAGATGAAGATGTTATGCATTCTGCTGTTCATCAAGCAGTCGTAATGCAGAAAAAGCAAAGCAGGGCAGCATCAGTCAGAGCAAGGAAACGAAGATACAGAGGAACACATACATAAAGGAAGGAGAAACGACGGGTAGCGTCTAGGAGTGCCAAAAAAAAAGAAAAAGTTGCGGAAGGGACGTGCTCTTTAGTGAATTCCGCGGAGTATGGCTGAGAGCCTCCTTTTCTGCTTGCCTTTGGAGTGTGCGTACACTAAGAGCAGTCCGCACGCACGACTGTAATGCGAATGCGGTGCACAACTTTCAATCTTATAGGAAACGAGGAACCGTCTGTAATAACGCGAAGAAATGCAAACAACCAATTAGACGCCAAGAAGGTGCAGAATACTTTCCGGTGCTTCAAGTTGCTTCTAAAATGAAAAGATGATTTAAATATACAGTGTTTTGCAGGCGATTACGCCTTTATTTGGGTGCCGGCTACTTCTTTTAACACAGATATATATCTAATGAAGACCACGCGAATGGCCAATGCAAACTAAGACAAATTCAGATTCGAAGTCTTGAATGTGTCGTCTCATGAACTTACGATTGATGAGCGACCATTGCCAGTAGGACACCGCCTAACGAAAGGAAATACAACGTTTAAGACAAATTTTTCTGAGGCCAGTTGTCAAAACGTGTCTGCTTGGACGTATTCTCCACAAGAAAAGTAGCAAAATACCTATAAAAAGGGGGTCAGACGAGGAGACACAATCTCTTCAATGCAATTCACTGCGTAGTTGTAGAACTATTCAAGCTATTAAACTGAGAAGGCTTAGGAGTCCTAATAAACGGCGAATATCTCAGCAACCTTCGGTTTGCAGATGACATTGTCCTGTTCAGCAACACTGGGGACCTGTTACAGAAAATTATTGAGGACCTTAACAGAAGAAGTGTAAGAGCGGAGTTGAAGATTATTATGCAGACGACAAATATAATGATCAATAGCCGGGAAAAGGAACAAGAATTCAGGATAGCCAGTGAGCCTCTAGAGTCTGTGAAGAAGTTCGTTTACCAAGGTTATTTACTCATAGGGAACCCTGATCCCGACAAGGAAATTTACAGAAGAATAGAAACGGGTTGGAGCGCATACGGCATACATTGTGCCATCCTCACTGGAAGCTTACCATTATTATTGAAAAGAAAAGTGTACCATCAGTGCATTTTACCGGTGCTAAAATATGTGACAGAAACCTTGAGACTGACAAAGAAGCTTGAGAACAAGTTACAGACCACGCAAATAGCGATGCAATGAAAAATTTCAGGCCTAATGTTAAGAGACAGAAAGAAAGCAATGGTGAATCGGAGAGTAAACGGGCATAGCTGATATTCTAGTTGACATTAACAGAAAAAGAATGGAGCTGGGCACGTCATTGAATGCGCAGGGTACATTATCGGTGGACCATTAGAGTTACAGAATGGGTGCCAAGAGAAGGGAAGTGCAGTCGAGGACAGTAAAAGAGTAGGTTGAGCGATGAAATGAGGAAATTCAAAGGTGGTAGTTGAAATCACTTGGCGCAGGGCAGAGGTAATTTGAGATCGCAGGTAGAGAGGCCTTCGTCCTGAAGTAGACATCAAATAGGCTGATGATGATGATGATGATTATTATTTCTATGCTAATTTATTTCGGCACCAGTTTCTCAGTTTCCATCATTGTCAGTCTTTGTGCGCATTTCTTAGAGATAGCTCATTTTATTAGAAGTAAATTCCGCTTGAGTGAGTGATGGGCTATACAAAAGAAATCAGCGCCCTTATCTAGTTGAAAGAAATGACTGGCTTCAAACCGAGCAATCTAGAGATGGTTAGATAAAAAAAAACGTTTTTGCACTCGCGAAAGTTAGAGGTAAAGGGAACCACAAAATTAGTCATAGCGTTAACCAGGGTGACACATGCGCATAATGCGCACATGTGGTCATGCCGTGTCCACAATCAGATCTTCATGCCACAAGTTTCAGTTTCAGTTTATTGTTTATTGAAAATACAGGCGCCGACAAAAGTGGTATACTCCGCGCAGATTGCAACTGCAGCGGCGTCGCTCGGCATTTTGGCGAGCTGAAGCACGAAACATTGACACGAGTCAAGCGACATGCTTGCAGATAATAAAGGGCACCCATTGGCTGTCTCGATCCCAGATGCTGCCTGTAGATGGCGTTGCGATGCAGTTTGCCGTTGCTCCGGCTCCGGCTGCCTGGAGTATACCACTTTTGTCGGCGCCTGTACATAGTTGTTGGCCAGTAGTATACAGCATTTGTGGTAGATAGTACAAAATGTTTCTTGTATTTTTACCTTCAAAGCATCAAGTTTTATAGAAGTCCGTCTTGCTAAGCCTCTAAGCAGCCTGTTACCTTCACTGCTTTCTTTCCTTTAAATTTCTTTGCATCATTCTCTTTTCTTCCTCTCCCATGTGGCTAGTGCTCTAAATCTCATGGCCTACGACAATGCGGAGTTCGGTGCCATGACAGGCAAAACAAAAGAAAATAATAAATACTTGCTTCCCAACTTTCCAAACTTTTCCTTATATATTCACTACATCCATTTCTGCATTATTTCTCAAAGGCGTCTATTGCCGCATTGGTTGCCAAAAAAAGAAGAGCGAACGAGAACATCGGGGCACTTGGTTGCTCGTTTGTCCTCGTTCTCTGGCCATCCATCAAACCCTGTCAACATGGCGAAAGAAAGAACACCGCGTTCCTGCTACCGCACCGCAACGGACTGCTGAACCTCCTATGAAAATAGAGATGTGAAAGTATAAAATTCGTCTTAAGGAAAGTGCAAGCAGTTTGAAGGTGGCACAAAACTTAGTTTATCGACTGCTCTGAACTCGCCTGAACTCGTCCGCTTGGTGGCCGTGTAGCTTAGTGAGCATCGACTTCAGCGCCATTTCTTGCGGCAAAAGAGAGAACTACCAAGCATGGCAGTTCGGTAGACTTGGGTATTCGATAACGTTTTCTTGAATTAGTGCATCTCACAAAAAATGAAGGAAACAAGAGTAAGAGATTGACAAACAAAAGACTAACAAACAATACCAACGAAAGCGTTGACACGGTGGGGTTAGTCTTTCGATTTATTTATTTAGTGACACCTGCGAAAGCTGATGTACTCAGTGCAAGCGACCACACACACACACACACACACACACACACACACACACACACACACACACACACACACACACACACACACACACACACACACACACACACACACACACACACACACACACACACACACACACACACACACACACACACACACGCACGCACGCACGCACGCACACACACACACACACACACACACACACACACACACACACACACACACGCACGCACGCACGCACGCACGCACGCACACACACACACACACACACACACACACACACATCATTGTGCGAATGCCGGCAAACCAAGAAACGTCTATTTATTTACATGATGCAGCCATTCACAGAGCCCTTACCCACATGGTTCGGAATCTTGGTTTGACTTAAGCTTCTTTTATTTCACGTGTAAGCTAATTATGATAGCGTCCTATAGCCACAAATCGTTTGAAGTCAGGGGTACTACCACGTTTCTTAATGTGGGAAGCAAGTACACCACCTGCTGCTATTTTACTGTTACAATTGTCGATGTGCTGGCGAAAACTGTCATTGAGACAGCGGTCCGTTTGATAGAATAACCATCAACTTCAAAGATAACTCTGCTCATGCTTGCTTTATGACCAGTAAAGAGCAGGAAATGTCATCTACATCATCTGATATATTTACGAAATTAAAGTTCAATTAAAGCGTTTTGGTGCATGCATTCAAGTGTAATTGTATTTATTTGGTATGTAGACAAGTATATAGTGGTATGGATAAGCTGCTTTTCATTCATTCAGGAGTCGATGTGCTTATAAAGCTTTTGACATAGAAATATCTTTGAAATGCCGAGGAGTCACGGTTCCAGTTTTTATATTACAGGCTCAAATTACGGGACCATTATGCGGGTGTTGGCAGTAGCTGCCCCGGCTTGCTAGGTCCCTATTTAGTTTCATCTAAGGCTGTTCAAAAAGTTCGAAAGATAGGCTGTTGCTCGACCGACATTGTCGAAGTCCCGCACGCATAATGACACATATAACTAATAACAACAAAAAACGACGACGCACCGAGGCGTCGTCGTTGAGAGGCTCATCCCGTGTGCGCCGACGCTTCATAGCAGGTTGAGCCCTCGGGTCATGCGTTGGACATTGGCTTCCCGGAAATACTCGCTCGTTAGGCCCATTGAAACATCGGTAACGGCTCAGAGTAAGGGCCCATGTGATGCCTGCAGATTAGGCCTGTGGAAGAACATCAGGCGAACGCCAGGGTGGGAGCACGGGAGCAGGAAGTTCATGATCAGCCACAGCAGCGAGGGCAAGCCCCCGTTGGTCTGGTCGAAACTCTTAACCTCGGGCCGGCAGACCAACCTAACCAAATCTCGGCGCCCATCACCACCTCCTTCTAGCTCGGCTCCCTTGGCTGGTATTGTACGGATTGCGGAAGGTCTCGCACATCTTATTGCTCGTTTATTCGCCTTCTCGTGGTATTTTCCTCTTGGCCGGCTTCTCACCACGCCTTAACTCCGCTTTTTCGCCTTCCGCTACCCGTCCGCCGATCATAATGGTTACTAATACTTCTTTTGCAGTCTCACAAAAAGTTCATTATCTAAACAATCTGATGAAATTTGGTAGCAGTCACCCTCATTCTACCCCTTTAATGTTTCTCTACAATAAGCATTTGCTCATAACAAGTACTACGTTTACAATACGAAGCTTGGTATTGTATAAGAGTCAGTCACATGGTACCAACGTACGCCACGTGAGTGATTCTACAACGGCTACTTTAGGATAGGGAAGGGTGAGGGATAGTGCCTTATCGTCGCCATCTTATCCTTCACAAGTTTCCATCCTTTACTCTTAACGCTTGAAGCACAAATAATAAATCTGACTCTTTATCCCCCACGATAGACGCATGCCCCGCTGTTATCGTTGGGCTCACTGAAACAGGGCTTCCTGTTCATTTGAGTCATTAAATATTCACAGGGGTCGATAGCTTTGCTATGTGTCGTTGGGATAGCACGCCGTACCAAGGGGTGGCGTATTCTTCACTCTCTCGAAAGACAGCCGATCACCATGTATTTTAATTGAGAAGAACATTTAAATAGTATCAGCATTATGAACAATCCGTCACTTAAAAATAACCATAAAGGTATTGTAACCTTCGTCATCATCACCACGAACGTTTTTAAGCGAGAGTCACGATTTCAATAACATTGTTTTGCCATGTCTACTTCTCCACTACTGTTATTTTCTGGGTTATTTGAACTTCTCTAACATAATTAGACACACTAATCCACCTCACTCGTCAGCGTTCTCGAAACAAGCTTTCTCACTGGCCTGATGCCTTCGCTTACAATACGTCCAGCGTTAGGATTGGTAGTAATTTGGTTTTCCCTACAGTGCTAGCGTAAGTGCTTTCATTCTTTAATGCGGGCAACATAAATAGCAAATAACCGGACGAAACGACCACTGTGCCATAAGCAGAACTCAAGCTTCATGTGAGTGCGCTTTCATAACATAACCCTTTCAATCTTAACCGCGACACTTACCTGCATTAATTGCCTGCTTGTTCGCGCTTGTCAATTATATACGATGCCTCTCATTTCTTCCCGAACAAGGTTTGACCTCTCAGACATCTCGTTGCTTTGCCCTATTGGGTGGGTGTCGACATATTTCGACTAACTTTATTATTCTATACTCATTGATCGCGAAGAAAAAGAACCTCAGTGTACACCACTCCATAACACTGTACAAGTGTTAAGCGATATTCCAGGAACTATTTTCACTAATTCAATGACCATGAAACGGAATCAAATAGACACGAATTGCGTTCCGCCACAGACGCGGCATAAGGATGTCACTTGATTTTAATCACAGCCTTTATTTCTTCAGTTGCCAAAGTTCATTCAAGACCCATTCAATAAGAAGAAGTAGGAGGCTATGAAAGGTCTGGCAGAGAAGACAGCAGGGGCACTGAATACGGTCTGGAGAGAGGAGCATCTTCCACTGTCCGCCGCTGCTGCTATTTGTGTAAGAGAAGTTCAATGCGCCCGCTCACACTCCTCGAAGGCCATCGACCGAGTACGACACGCTTCTGGTATAGCGAGACGGCTTGTATTGTGCACCGTCAAGCTATATTTCCCCCGCTCCAGCATGAACGCGCGCCGGAACAATGCCTTTGTGTGCGATAAACACGGCCGTGCGTTTTCAACCCTTTCAGCAGAATGCCCAAGAGGAACTTGGCATTCTTTGTAAAGGCTGTGCAAAGGTATTTGCCTCACGCCGTTTCAACCTCCTTGCACTGCCTTTGTCCGCTCTTGTTTTGTTTGCTCGTTGAGTTCCTTGAAACCCCTGCCGGTGTAGTCGCACAAACCTAGACTCTTTGGGGTATGGCAGGGCCACAAACTCTCCTTTCGAATTTCAAAGGTTTCTAAGGATTGTTCTTGAGGGGGTAATCGGCAAAAGGATACCCTCGCACACAAAAGAACAATGGGCACATCGCGTTGCCCGCTTGCTTCGTAGTGTCGATCCACACAAGTTGCTGGAAACACTGAAGCATTTTTCGTAACATGAACAACTGCCAAATGTTTCCCTCTTTGGTGATGGCATCAATAATAGAAACAGACGTAAGCAAATCAAGTTGGGCATAGTTCCTGGACAGGAGTAGTTAAAACAGTATGAAGGAGAATTTCCATAGCAGTTACGCGGCTGCGAAGCACCTGTATTCCAACACGAGAACCTGGACGCGTCCCTTGTATTATTTCCATCTCTGTCAATATATTGCAACATTTGCAGCCTACCTGTTTTTTTTCCGCTTGTCTCTCGCGAATATCTGTCTAGAACTGAATTTAAGGTTGCTGAATCACTACTCAGGCGGGTGCCTCTCAACCAAACTTCTCAAACTGACACGAATTAAAAATGATAACGTTACGCAAATTACAGGACGTAGAAACGTTGTGAAAGCTGCTCTTCCTGGCTGTCATTGAGGATATCGGTAGGTCTGTGCCTGCAAGAGAAACGATTACGTGATTGCACTTTGGAACACAAAGTGATATTCGGATGACGACTAACTTGCGTTACGCCAGTTAAACGACTATCATGCGCTTCATTGTTTTCTCTTCTCTCGTCTGCGCGAAGTTATTGATAATACAATCCGCAGTCTAACCCTCGCGTTGTGCTTCTCCGAAACGCGTCAGTTGACGATAGAAATGGCCTACCCTCTTGCTGTGTAGTAGAGTAACACATGGCTAAAATGTTAAAAAAATCACTACAGCAAGAGTAGCATTACCTTCCACCTAAAATACAACTTCTCATTTAGGCTGTCTTGTTTATTTCTTATGAAACAATCTTGTGTGGGCTTCCCCCTTATTTCCTATTTAACTTTTTCTATTAGCTACATTGAAGCCGCTCATAAATTCAGAGAGAAAAGTTGAACTGTGCTTTAGGTTGCACTGACAGGCTGTAAGAAACTCATGGGCAACCGGCTACGCAAAGTGATAAAGAAAAGACGAACTCATTCTTTCTTCCACGAAAGTGAGAAAAGAAAGAGGTGCTAGCAAAGAAAGGCACTCGACAAGGAGAGTTGTAGTAATTGGAAGAAACTGAAAGCGTGTGACAGGTTTAACCTGCCAAGAGCCAATCGGCTACGATGCTCTAAGACTGCCGACGCAACGCCTCTAAACGCACTAACTTATGTGACGGCATCAATAAAAAAATATTCCCAAGAGAGCACTTCAAGCTAGAAGGCCTACAGGAAGTAAAATTTCGTTAGGAGCTTGCCTCTTGCACCAAGGCACCTTGGCGTGATGCCAGCACTCTTGGGACGTGTGTTGAACGCCAGACGAAATAGAAAACGCAAGACAGAAAAGCTAATTACATGAAACAGAAGTAGAAGGCCTGTTAAGGGGATGGGAACGTAGAAGGTTGGCAGCGAAACACGGCAAGGATTGTGCGCCACCTCTCAAGCACCCTCTGTTTTGTTATATGTCATCCCTTCTAATAAATAGGGTCATTCATTTATTCTTGTTACGTTCGACGAAGAACCAGTTTGGGAGAAACATGCGTAAGAACTTATTCGTTGTTTTCAGCATGCTACAAAGTCATTCAGCTTACACTGGCTACGCGCATAGCTTGATGTGTATTAGTGAGCAGTTGCTGCACTTGAATGATTATCCAGAAATGTGTCTTCGTCTTCCCACTTCAAGTCTAAAAGACAAACGCTCGCACCTTAGAGATTTTCAATGACTGCATGCACGCACAGGACACTCTCCCTTGCGTCTTTCTTATATAATGTCAAGTGCTACAGCATCTCTAGCGTTTAAGCTACGCTGCTATTTGCATGCTATGAACACAAGGGCATCATAGATGCCTACACTGATCGCACGGTATGCTTTATCTAATTAATATGTTGAACTAAACGAGTTAGGTTTGTAGTAAATTGGAAACAATATGAATTGCTTATCTACGTTGCCGGTGAGACAATTCCGACGAAGTGTTCTATAGTCAAATGGGATTATAGGTAGTTTTGTCTCACAGGCCGCCGCAAATTTCGCCACCCTCCACGCAGCATTGAACTTTGTCAATTTTCTTATACAAATGGCATTAGAAGCGCATAGCACTCTTTGATGCACAAAAGCAACCATGTAATGTTTTCCAGCATTCACCTATTACAAGTCAAATTACCAGGTCAGCGATATGGGCTGGTTGGTCGGTCATCATTGAAAGGTATCTGTAAGCGCAACAAAGCAAGAAAACAAGAAGAAACGAAGACGAAGAGAAGTGCTAACTAAGTGCTAACTAAGTTAGTGCGTGCCTTCGTCTTCGTTTCTTCTTGTGTCTTTTTTTGTTGCGCTATACACATACCTTTCAAATGGCCAGCTTGGTTCTGAAATCAAGAACGCTTTCTTTTTCATAGTCTGATTGGTCACTACGCTGACCGGTAAATGGATGTGGCTTATCCAACGAAACACCGGAAATTTACCCTCATGGTTCAAGGCACACAACCCTGCTCGTGATGTGAAGTAGAAGAATCAATGCTTCAGGCACACATCGCGAACTGGATGGCGAAGTTACTGCCATGCTGTGAACGGCAAGTGGCCTTCGTAATAGTTTTAACTCATAGGTTCTCTAGGCCTGCCTGCGTGTCACCACACTATACTTCTGTTGCTGTTTTTTAGAAGTTTCCTCTGAAAGTGGCACAT
The DNA here is from genome assembly GCF_023375885.2 of Dermacentor andersoni. Taxonomy (NCBI): domain Eukaryota; kingdom Metazoa; phylum Arthropoda; class Arachnida; order Ixodida; family Ixodidae; genus Dermacentor; species Dermacentor andersoni. Next base: position 92,182,433 of record NC_092816.1, on the reverse strand, counting down.
GAAAGCGGTGTCCTTACGTCATATACTTGTTCGTCTGTTTGTAGTGCATTCACCGACCGCGCCCTTATGAAAATGGTTATGTCCTTTATGTTTACTGTATGTTTCCCGGAGTTCACATGAGGAAACGTCCTTTATGTTTCCTCCATGTTGAAATTTGGCCACTGCTTTTATGTTTCCTTCATGTGTCCTCCCTTTATGTATCCCTTATGTTACCGTCCTTTATGTTTCCTCCATGTTGAAATTTGGCCACTGCTTTTATGTTTCCTTTATGTGTCCTCCCTTTATGTATCCTTTACGTTACCGTCCTTTATGTTTCCTCAATGTTGAAATTTGGCCACTGCTTTTATGTTTCCTATATGTGTCCTTCCTTTGTGCATCCTTTACGTTACCGTCCTTTATATTTCCTCCATGTTGAAATTTGGCCACTGCTTTTATGTTTCCTTCGTATGTCCCACCTTTATGCATCCTTTATGTAGCCCCAGTGATTAAATCCTCTATTTCGCGTAGACATGCATAGATGAAGTGTTCCCTGTACCCATTTTATATTTATGCACTTTTTGTGAGTTTTAATGTTTCGCATTGGTTTCATTGTAAAGTTACTGTTCCCTACATAAGGCAGTATAAGGATTGGAACACTGCTACGGCACAGAAATTCATGCCAATTCGATCTAAAGGTACAAACTAATTGGCCTTCATATAATATTTCAGTATAACACTTGAGTACCATTGTACGTTCTTCACTGCAGTGCTGCTGTTCTAGTTATGTCTTTCTTACTAATATAAAATGTTATGTTTGATTGGAAAATTAGGTTATATTAGTACTTACACTTTTAAAAGAAAGTTTTGACTATACTTTGTAAAGTCTGAAATTACGAGTAGTTTATTGGACTATCTGCATGTTACTTCAATTTGCCACGTCTGCTCACAGCAGACCTCTGGAATGCGGTGCTTGGATGAGAGCTCACAGGGCACCTGAAAAACGAAACAAAAGCCAATCTTTCTCACTTATTCAAAAATATTCATATAAGCAAGAACAGCTTGGCCTGTATGCACAGCTAAGAAACTTGCAGCAGTCAAAAATAGCTCATAAAAGCATCAGGGCAACACAGAAGCTTTTAACTAGTTGTTTGAAACAGACTGCACTGTTTGCCAGTCCACTCAGGTATGAAACTGCTCACAAATTATTTTAATCATTATTGCAGCAGCTGCTAAGTAGTACATGAACTATACGAGTAGGCAACTGGCCAATAAACCTTTGTGTGGTACCTCAAGTATCGAGGTTCCCAAAGTTGAGGCCCTCACTATGCCACGAGCAAAAACTTGCCAGTATCTACCAGGAAAGCTCCCATCGCGCAACGCTACTGTCGATGCCAAAAGGTAATGTGGTTAAAAGTTAGCCGCGCACACATTCTAATGCCAAATTGAAAGGCGTTACAATATCCTGTGCATTTTTCACATTTTCACAAAGTTTTTGTAGTTCTTACACATCCTATTGTCAGTTGCAGGCTGTAGGTGTGCATTCTACTGAACCTTTAGCACAACACTTTACTACCTTCAGCATGCCACAGAAGGTGGGAGGCAAACATTCTGTGTATGTAGCAGCATCTGCTTCACAAGCAAGAAAGGTGTTATTCGCGTGGCGAGTTGTTTAGGCTTTAGTCACACGTACAACCATCATCAAAAGAAACAAACACTGTGTCCATGCTTTCAGCTGAGTCTGGGACATCTAGTTGGCCTTGAAGCCGCCACCATTGCAGTAACAGTCAAGAATGCAGTGGCATTAACCAGAAATAATAAGACATATTGGACCGTTTACTTTAAACAGACAGAAGTCTGTCACCATAAGAATAGTGGTTAAAAAGCACGGTGTTTGTTGCACACACAATTGTGTTGAAAAAGCTAGGGCTTGAAGGCCAGAAATTTAGTTATGTATGAATCTTTAGACATACCGCACTGTTATACAACTTTTGTGTGACAGCATTACTTAGGAGGCTTTCTGCCTAAACCATCTATTTATTTATTTATTTATTTAAAGATACCTTACAGGGCCCTAGAGGCATTGTGTAAGTGGGGCGAGTACACTCAAAGGTTATACAATATTTAGAATACATATGTGAATACATATACAAAAAATACACTGTAAGAAATACGCTAACGTGCAGTAAGGTAGTGTTAAAAAATCGTGCAAATGACAAACTGAATGCTTTTGAATGCGAGAGGTCAGTGAACAAGAAATTTTCACAAAGTAAAATATGACCAATAGAATTAAAGGGAGCGGGACAATATTTGGCCATAATAAAACAGTACTTAAGGGGTAGTAGCACAATAATAACAGGAAACTCAAGAAAAAATAACAAGTTAGGTTATAGAGAGCTTGGAAAAATGCGATGCTAGAAGATGTCGGAATTTTTCCTGGTCACACTCATAAGCAATGGCATTAGGAAGATTGTTCCAAAGGCGAATGGCTCTTGGAAGAGCGGAGTATTAAATGAATTAGTCGTTCCGTAGATACGCATGAAATTTGACTGTACAGCCGGTGTGACCTGTAATGAGGAGGTTCAAGAGGCAGGACAGATGGTGCTGTATTATGGACATATTTATGAAACAAGGATATTTTTGTTATAGTCGTAACAACGTGAAATAAAACGCGCAGCCCTATTCTGGATAGATTCGAGTTTTTCGATCAAGTATTTCTGATGGGGAGACCAGACGGATGCGGCGTATTCAAGCTGAGGTAGAACAAATGTTAGATAATCCAATTTACGAATGTGATTAGTAGAATTATGAAACTTGCGTCTTATGTACCCTAATGATCTTGAAGCTTTGGCGCATATGTATGGAATGTAGGTTGACCATAGAAGAGTCGAAGATATATGAACACCAAGATATTTATTTGACTATCATGCAAAATAGTGATGTTATTTATGTGATAAGGAAACGTGGGTTTAGTATGCTTGCGGCTAAAAGAGATAATTTTACATTTAGAAACGTTAAGCTTTATTAGCCAAGTGTTACACCAAATAGAAATAAGTTCAAGATCTTTTTGGAGGATTGCATGATCATCGGCACATTTGATGGAACGATAAAGAATGCCGTCTGCAAAAATGCGCACGTGTGAGGAAATCTTATTGGGTATATTAATGTATATTAGAAATAGTAATGGCCCAAGAACCCAGGTTGTTAAAACCTTTTCGTACAACCATCGAGAGCTCATTATTCACAGTAGAAAACCTCAATTCAGTGAGAGTGCAACAAATAATTACGCTATATCAAAAAGTGGCTGTTTCAAAATTGCACCAAGTGCAGTGTGGCTCGAGCGTGAAGCAAGCCTCCCTGTAACATATCGAAAATCTGAGGTGGTAAGCGTATGGCACCACAAACCATAGATGTATGCATAAGTTCTAGGTAGTACTCCGCATTGTTTGCGTGTCACGGGAAGCTTGTGTATTAGGCAGTTGACAAGTAATAAAGAAGAGAAGGTAAAAAAGATTCTCCACATTCGAGATAAATGACAGCATTGGACAAGTTTGTGTTATCAACTGAACCAGTGCAGCGAAACGGAGAAAAAAATGCAATGCAACAGAGAATACTCTGCTTTCAGCTGTGCTGCCATGGTGGGCTTACAACTAGTCTACTGGGCTGACTTTTATGATTCAGCAGCATTCTACACCACATTATCACCAATTAAACTTCTGTGACATATAAAGGAGACCCGCTTCCACCCGGAAACCCATGAGCTCTTGAGACACATATTGAACTTGCCACATTAAAAGGTTAATGGCTTGTTGTTTGCTTTAAAAATTGAGCACTCATACTGTGACTAGTAATTTGGCAGCTACCTAATAAATCAGAATATTTTACTGTCTTCCTGCTGGTATTTTTTAGATGAACTATGGTATGCAATACATTATTGTGACTGAGGAAAGGGAAGAATTCAGGTGTGCAGGTATTAGTGTGAGAAGTGACTACATAATAATTAGGGTAACCAAAGCCTTCCGTTTCTCTCGGGTGGCTCATAGACACCCTCGTGTTCCTCAATGACGTTCCTAAAAAAGCAATCTGGCTCGAATAATATACAGTCTGTATCGCGTATACGTTGCATAGTCACTCCAGCCCTGTTTATATTTATCTCAGAAGAATTTAATTTAGTTACATTGCTTCAACTGAAGGCTCCCTAGATAAATAAAAGATATTGTGCAAGTGATCTGCTACTAGAAATCCTGGAAATGGCACACGTACACAGTAAAATGATTGCATATTATACAAGCATATCCTACAACTCACAGTGCAGCTAGTTTTTTACTCACCTTGTAAAAGCATGCAGGTCAAGTGCATCATTGTGCGATCCAGTATGTAGCAGTGCAGCAGGTTCCTACAGGTTGTAGGCTTGACTCCAGAACCCGCATAACCTTCAACAGTAAGAAAAGTTTAATTTATTGCGACGTGAAGCTTCAAGCGTGTGATTTACAATGTCATGTGGAATGGAAAAAAAAGGGACTCTCACATCAATCTGTGCCTGCTTGTACAGATGTCTCGTAGTTATACCTCACGAGGTTACACTGTTATATATTAAAATTCAGGCGGGAATAAAACCAGCAGCAAACATCAGAATATCTGTGAAGTTATGACCAAAACCTAAATATGTAGAGAATCAAAACAATCGTTAATGAACGGTCTAAAACCTAGGCCGCGATTTTGTAGCGATGCCCTTTCCTATGCTACTCCTTTTCCTCAGTGGTCTGACTGACACTCCGCCATCGTTATTGGCTAGAACCGCCAGCTGTGAATGGTGGGCTATAAGAGAGGCAACCATCGAGTGGAAAGCATCGCAACAAAATCGCAGCCCTATTTACGCAGTGCTACAACCCACATACTTTCACAACAATCGCAGGAGCTGACATCCTGTTCTTCAGATCAAAATATTAATGAAAACGAGCGTCTGATTGACACGCCTCGATTAAAAAGAAATTTCGCTGTTGTAATATCGGTCTGTATTTGCCGTGCAGCATAGAAGACAAATACGCGACCACGCCGAAGAACAGAAACAATGCAGACAGGTTCTCGCGAAGCTGGACTTTCAACTGAACTGCATCAATAAAATAATCTTCACATAAGCTAATATCTGCTCAAGTGTAAAACACCGCAGTCGATTGCCAACTCGCGATGCCCGTGACACATCGGCATGCATTACACACGTAACTTGCGGAAATGCATATCTACGGAAGAATTTTGTGCTGGGAAACTACCGAGGAAACAGTAACTTTAAGCGTTTACGTAAATATTTGCCCATTAAGTCCCAACAATCGGCAGTGGTAGCACATCACTGCATAAAGCAAGTAAGCGGTGAGAAATAATACATTTCACAGAAATTCCCCTCGTGAAACGCTTTGCAAAATGTGCACAGCAACGTGGTCAACATACGCTACGAAAGTGTTCTGTTGTCGTTCCACAAAGCTTACTACATGAACCATAAGCTGCGAGAATGCGCGCAAGCGTCAGACCTGCTTACCTTCAATGCGGTCGGCGAACGGCTCCTTTGTCTCGCAGGCACCACGCGACGACGCTGTTCCCGGCGCGAACACGGTCGAATTGCCGATGAACACCAGCGCACGAAAGCACAACTTTCAACAAATTCTTCCACGCACCACAATTCGAAGCCACAGTATCAGGTATTTCACGAGCGAACGCGGACAGGCGAGAACAAAGGCAGCTCGAACGGGCGCTGTAGTACACATAAGACAGGCGTATCACAGGAAACATAAGGCGAATGAATGGCATTACACGAGTTCAGAGGTTTCCTGATGGTTAATGCACACGATACGGATCACAGTTTGTTTAGGCAGTTCGAAAATATGATTCAATTACCGTGTAACTGCAACGAGCACTTTCACCGCGCATACCAACACAAGTGGCCCAACCGTCACACTGCGGCAGCGCCGCGCTGCGGTTAACAAGTGAATTTAGCCTCCGAGATCTCCATTTTCTTTTAGAGTGGGCATTTTGTAAAAGCACGGCCTTCGAGATTTGCAAAAAGTCGTAGCTGGAAGGAAGACTGGTATTTAAACACAAATTATTGAGTTTAAAGTGTCTTGGTACGCTGCCTTGTTCTTTTCAAGTATATACAGAGATTTCAGACGAACTATGCGCGAACTTTTGCCGACGGACACGAGCCAATCAGTGCGCATCATGTGCAGCTCCGTCTCCTTGCGCTGGCGGATGGTGTGCGGGCAACCGCGATAGCTGTGAGACCCACCGATCAGAAATTCGGAATCACCACACATATACACGCTTCTTATGGCGCCCAGTGGCGTGTTTTTGAGAATGTCAGGCTTTATCTTGAATAGGTGGAACCATATGTCCTCGTAGCGTAAGGAATAAAGTCGACAAAATGTGGCGATGGCTGGCTTGCAGCGGCAGCTGGAGCTTTGGCCAAAGTGAAACAGGCGTACTGCTTGCATGCTCGCGTAATCAAATACCGCCATACTCCACACACAACTTTCATACTCAGCCAACTCACAATTATAAATTATTCAGTTGTACGCCCAAGCAAGCATTTACGGGATCCGCGCTGCCCTACTTCTACGACTGCTAATATTGACACAGCAATGACTCGTACTTCTGGTCAGCGCGAAAGCGACACGGACAAAAGGAAGAAACAGAACAACGCGGCGCTGTTTCTTAGGAGTGTTTCTTCCTTGTTTCTGCGTTGCTTTTGCGCTGTTGCTAAAGGTACGATGAATCGTAACCAACTCGCCCACTTTGCTATCACGCTACAGCAATCACATGCAGTTTTAAAAAAAAAGGCACTTTTAGCATCGACCGCCGGTTATGCATTGGTTAGTGACCATACTTTTGTGTATAATCTGTGTGAGTAGTAGAGGAAAGGTATCATGTCAAGGCCGAGGGCTGAAAAAAAATTGCGTAGAAAAAGCAACATGTCAAAAAGTGCTTCGAAGACCACGGTTTTGAGGTGGAGCAGTGGCAGCGTCTCCCAATGTTCGAGTTTTTTTTTTTTCAGTTTAGAGTATCAGAAACGTTATAGATAATCAATTTCAGTACATTCTTTCGAACTAAGCGTTCTGAAAGTTAGCGGCAGCTCCAGTTCAGCTTTGAAGGTGGCAGCGCTTGCATTTCCCGCTGACGGCTGCAAAGAAATCTTACGAGGGGATTATAGAGACAATCGTAATGTACGTATTAGATATTTATGTGTAATGAGGCTATCATGAAGCCAATATAACACCGCGAACAGCTACTTAAATGGTTGTATAATCATATAAACGGCGGATTGGCCGCGGAGGCGTCCGCCTCTTTTTCGGTTCATGTAGCGCAAGCCATCGAACACTGCGCGTCGTGCCACCGCGTCTCCAGCCGCCGCGCAATTGTTATTTGTCGTGAGAGATTATTCGCTGCATGAGGCTTTGGTGTACGTATGTACTGTTGATGGCGCGTGGTGATCAATACAGCCAAGATAGATAGGGAGGGGGAGGCAGGTGCACCCCCCCCCCCATTTCTTTTACTGTGATACGCCAGTAGTTAAAGTTAATACATCTTTCATGTAGACGATCTATCTATAGCATGTGTAAAAAGATAATCATTGGGCGCACTCTATGTTACCTGGAGGTGCACTCGAGGGAGTACACAGCTAGGTAACATAGAGTGCCCACACAGGTAACATAGTGCTTATATATAAGCCAGATATATAAATTAAGTAGATTATTCCCCAAACTGGAGGCGAAGCGGAGCATCTGAAAGACGCCTGCTATGAGAAGCGTCTTAAACATTCAATCAACTATATTTGATGGTCTAGCTGGCATAAAACTTTCATAAAATTCTTGCATATTAGGTTAAATACTGCAGATTTCTGCATCTGACTTGCTACTGGAGAATAGCAGGTTGAAAGAGTAAGAAATACTTCATATATTAAGAGAATGCATAGCATAAATCATTATATACACCATCCTATTTCATGGCATGCTCAATTTTCCGCACAATATAGGCACAATTAGTGCCGGTCGGCATGTCTAGTGTGAGGGGGGCAAGCAGTGCCTTTTCCCTGAATCTGCCAGTGACTAACATACAGTACAGATAGATCTAACTGAACTATTTGCAAAACATGCTCACTGCGCACATTCTGTTACATGTATGTGCACTCAAGTGCACATGTAGGTAACATATATAGAGTGCATGCGCACCATACATGGATTAATGCTCTATGTTACCTACGTATGCACTGAAGTGCACACCTAGGTAACATCCCGCCGTAAACACAAAGGGCACACCCTACAATAATTATAATAAGGGTTGTTTTCTTGGGGCAAATGAAAGGATAAGTCAAGATTTAGTATTACAATGACTCTGCAGAGTGTATCAATGGCTGTCACACTGTACAGATATATCTGCCTGTGTTATATGTACAGACAGTTGGTATGTGTACTCTATGTCACCTACATGTGTACTCAAGTGTACACTCAGGTAACGCAAAGAGCACACCCAGTTAACATCCTGCCGTAAACATAAAGGACACATCCTAGAGGCATAATAAAGGTCACTTCCTCGAGGTATACGTTAGGATGAGTAAACATGTGGTACACACAAAGTTGGCGTCCCGGAGGTCACACAAAGGACAAGGAATCATAAAGGTCACATAGGGCACAAGAAGGAAACATAAAGGAAACATAAAGGCAATGACCATTGTCATAGGGGCGAGCTCTCTGCTTCACATTCGCTCTACTGATCTCACCACTGTGACTGTTTCTTTCAGTTCATTGGTCGATCTGATTGCCCTACGCTTCAGTGCTGTTTGGCTGCGGGCATTTCGCAATAGTTTGTTCAAAAATAACAATAAGGAAAGCAAGTAAACACCCGTCTGGTGTGGCGTTTTTCGACGTGTAGCGGATGTCAGCTCTTTAGCCAACTCGCTTGTTTATAAGCAACCCTGCGTAGAAGGTCGCTTCCGCTTGCCTTTTCTTTTGTCATCTATTTATTCTGGTGTCTTAGTCTAATACACTGCAGTCCATATCCGTGCCATTTTTGCTGCTTGAAGCCGAGACACTATGAGGGCGGCCAACATCCGAGCTTTGTTCTTGCCAAAAGGAAATTGCTTTTTCCTTGTGCAATGCGCAAAAATGTTACACAAACCCAGTGAATCTATGATTGAAATAAAAAGGTTTACTCCGACTTAACATAACAAATTAGCCACAAAAGCGTACAGGCGTTTCATCCCCTAAGCAGGTGTCATCTTCAGTATACACTGACATAAAAGTGACACAGTCGTGTCAGTGTATACTGAAGATTCCACCTGCATAGGCGGCGAAACCTCTATACCATTTTGTTGGTAATTCATTATGTTAAGTCGGAGTAAACCATTTTTTAATCTAGTAGAATGTACGGAAGGCTGTTGGATGTGGAAAATGCGACCGATTGGAGACACATGCGATATTTTTCGCTCGAGCTGCATTTTCGGCACTTTGTTTTTGCTGCTCTTACTTTTTATCAGAAACCCTCTCCTGGTTCATGAGCCGTACGGTAGTTTTCAGAGTACAATCCTCAGTGGTGAACGGAAGGGCGCAGGGTGGCGCAGAGACAAATATTATTCGAGAAAAGATGGGGCATACCGCAATTTTTCATAGAACAATGGAAGATCAGAGACCTAGCTTTCTACGACGCCTTTCCCAACTGTTCTTCTATTACCGTTTTTTTTTTGTCTTAATGGTCATGGGTAGCGCTTTCTTTCTAAACCAGGAAGTTTTGTCTTTCGCTAGCTGTCGGCCCCAAGGCCACGGCATATCGAAGTTGTTTTCCGTTTCAGAGTTTTGATTTGACTGCCGAACCGGAGGCTACAGGTGTAAACGAGTATTTTTCCAGGTGTGTATTCTGTGTGTTCCAGCTACACCTTTCGCACAATGAAATACGCAAAATTAAGTGCTTTTCCTTCATGCCTCGTCAGTAATAATCAAAGACTGGCAATCAAGGGTGGTTTCGACGTGGTGACTTGCAAGACATGACTGTCCTGTCGTGCAACCGAGCAGCTCCTTAACGAGTGGGGGGCGGGAAGTAGCAAGCCCTCTGAGCCTCTAATTGAGCCTCTGATATTGCGCACTACCAGTGCATTGGTTTGCAATGGTAATGCGCCATGTATTGCTATGTGCCCGTGATAGCTTTACTATTACGATAGCAATTATAGTCCAGGCGCATTTTCGCTGTCGCCATGATGTCCTTTATAAAGTCTAAGTGCGGTAAACCCGTGGCCGCACGCAGTGTGCTGTAGGTGCGAGTGAAAGCGTGCGATAATAAGCAGAGGTTGGTGGCTTGGTCTCGCGCGTGAGGGAGGAAGGTGGGGAGGAAGCGCGCTGTCTTCCAGGGCGTGCAAGGCACCGCTGGTAGGGGTGGAGGCATCTTATTGCGGCAGCGATGAGTATGATGTGGCAGAGCATGGCCGCGCGGGCCCTCTCTTGACAGCAATCTGCCATTAGTACAGACCCTAGGGGCGCCGAGAAGTCATAGCTTCGTGTGCGCTGTGTTCTCGCCGCTTAGTTCGCGTTGAAGCGAGAAGCCGAACAAAGGTCAATTCGCTTGCTGCTGCTGCCGCTCTTCCTCACGCCAGTGTCATGACAACGAGTACCCGCGCTCATCGAGTGAGAGATGTTTATGTTTGCATTTGAGCTCGTGACAATATGCTTGTTAATTTAGTTAGTGCGTGGATGTTTACGAGGTTACACGGCTGCTAAAAGTACAATCCTTACTTCATATAGCTGTCTACTAATTTGCTAACGGAATCGATGCTTCATATTTCAGGCGGGACTGTAAGTTTTTATGATTAAATTATTTTACTATCGATAAAAAATGGAAAAACATCAGGGACCAATAAGTTAGTATACTTTATTCGCACGCATAGCGTAACCCTCTTAGAAGGTCATGCTTTTTGAGCTAAATTTGAAACATAAATCTGAGTAATAGCTAGTGATTTAGCAGTTCGTTGGTGCAAGGCAGCGTCATTTCAAGGTACAATGAAGAGAAAAAGTAATTTGCGCTGTATCCTTCTAGAATACAAGAAAACCTACGATTACAAAAGTGTCTTCGTACTATCGCCGTATACCGTAAAATAGGCTGCTTAAGCCACGAAATACGCCAAAACAAAAGACGGATGCTTAAGCCTCCTAGAAGATCCCGCAAATCTCACCATGAGGTCAACGATTCCGACGACCTATTCCTTTTACCTGAGGGCAACAGACTTGAGTGCCCGACTATAGACATCCTACACCTAAGTTCTCTCTCTCCCTCTTTCACTTCCCATTCCCCTCCCCACGTGTAGGGTAGCAAACTGGACTCAGTCTGGTTAACCTCCCTGCTATTCCATCTTCCCTTCTCTCTCTCTCTCTCCTTTAATAGCAGCAACGATTGATGACATACTGTTATAAGAAAGTAAAAGACGGCATTTAGCAAGGTTCAGGAACTCTCACTAAGTAACAACCACCGAAATACGACAAGGTATGTTGAAATGTGCGACGTCATACTAGCGTACCGGCCCTGGGATTCCAGTACAAATTAAAACCAATTAAACTTATGCTGTCATTTTTTTCTTATAATATACAACCTCTCACCGGGCAAATAACGAAGGTAGGGTTTTGAAACAATAGTTAATTAGCCTAAATTGATGACACACTCTGACCCTCTATTTTCGAAACAGGGACAGGGAGACAAGTGCTCGCCGCCCCTAAATACGCGAATGTAAGCGCTTTTAGAAAGGCGCCACAGGCCAGTTGACATTGTAGTTCTTATGTGCCGCACAAGTGCCATATGGCAAATATTCAGGGAATTGTCAGAACAAAACATCATCACTGAAAGAAAAAAGAACCGAAGCGTCCGGCAGCGGGCCCGCCCATCTGCCGGACGCTTGTCACGTCGGAAACCCTACCGCAGCTGCATGGACCTTTGACAGGCGTTTCACTCTGCTGCATTTAGTTTTGATACTCGGGAAGAGAAACAGTGATTTTATTCCCCACCAACCAGCTGTCAATAAACTGGAGAAAGAGCGATTGAAACGACGCAAACGACGCAACAATGACGGTACGTCGAGCAGAAGACAGCTACCCTACCCGTGAGCTCGCCTCAGCCAATGGGAGCTGCCGAAACAGCCGCAGCTTCAGGATAAGGCGACGGCAGCACCATCGCAATTTCAGTGTTTCTTGCATCACCCTCAGCGCCTGGCAAGGCGTCCGCAGGACCCACTCCCCCATTCTATTACACTTTAGTGATAGGTTCGAGACTCACTACCGAAAGTAATTTTCCTTTCGAATTTATTATGTTCATAACATATTAGTTTCCTCAGAGCGATTACCTAGGCGAAGTTAGAACACAGACGAGAGCTTGCGCGGACAAGAAACCCGCGGATAACACAGGCTTACGAGAGTGAGAGCGAGGGTTGCGTGCTGTCGCTGCGATGCTCGGTCCCCTCAAGCAACTGGGGCGCCAGCGCGCCAGCATGGCTGTCCTTTCGCCCTCTCTGCTCGGTCGGTCCGAGCACGTGACGTGATGTCGTAGCCAGCGGGAGTACAGATGCCGTTTCGTTGCTGCTTTTTCGCTGATTTGGCTATTCAATTCTTTCGCATCAAAAAATAAATCCTTTAAGATACTCTGCCCGGCGGAATAGAAACCGCGCCAAATGGTTTCCAAGGAACGGAAACCACATACCTTAGTGAGCGGCGCCAGGAACGCACTGATCATGCGCCGCTCTTCAATGAACCTTTTTTCACATCAACATTCATGACTGAACCCTGCTTAGGCTTCTCTAAGAAAGTGCCTTGGCTTTCCATTTATAATCAAGGTGACCTGCATGTTGTTTCTTTTTGTCCTATTCCTCCGTGCATGTTCTCTTTTCCGGCAGTTGCCAGCCTGCTGCTTCTGTTTTTCTCTCCGTGGGTGTATATGTATTTTCAAATCATATAAATAATAATAAATAAAATAAGAATAATAAATAAAAAGTTAACAGTCACTTTTGCATACGCTAATGAGGATGAAGGCGAATGCCTGCGTGCTCACGAGACATTCAATAAATTACTTTGGAATTCTCATTCGAATGCACTGTTATTTCATGTTGCTAGTCTCCTCTTGTGTTTCTTTTCAGTTCTCTTTTTTGGTCGCCTAGACGTCGCCTCTGTATCTGCGTGGTTAATAGCAAGTTAGAACGGTCTTGGGAAGTCTAGGAAGACCACTAAGGCACATACGCAGGTTCACTGAATAAGTTTTTTTTTATTTTAACACTCTAATAGACGACGGTAGCTACACGGGCTTGTATATATAGTGTCTTGTGTATATAGTGTAGCGTAGGCAGAATAAGAGGCACACAGAAAAGAAGATTATACCAACCCACAGCGCCAACTTTCAACAACTGATTTATTTCCATTTCTCAAAGGCGTACTTATACTCCTCAAAACGCCATAAGACAAGTGCACACTGCTCGGCAAATATCAACTAACTCTCGAAAACCACACTCAGACAGTTTCGTGGCCACATTGATTATTTAGAAGTTTGTCTGTTCAACGCGAACAGAGTTAATTGAGCTATTTTACTGACAAATAAATTCATGGCTCATTCGCGCACGCGGTTGAATTTTTGCTGCCGTAACGCCGGAGGGTGATCGGATTTTTCGACCCATGAGCCATTTAAGGCTTTCGCCTTAATAATAAATTGCGTCTTGTCATCTTTGCCGTGCACCGGAGCATATGGCGATTGCGGCGACGAGAACACAGTTCGCGATGCTCTAGGTCACTTCCTACAGTACAGTGTGCAGAGACAATCGTTTTCCCTCGTGCCCAGCCACTTCAACGAGCAGCCTCTGTCGGAAGAAAAAGAAAATTTGAGGACGCTTAAGCTTCGCCCTCAAGAGTGGAACGCGATAGTGTTATCGCACCCCGTTCACACCGCTCACGTTCGCTCGGCATGCTCTTGAGTCACACAAAGAAATAGTTTTCATATACAACACTTCTCACAGCACAACTTTTTTCAAATTATTTGTTCCAGGAGCACTACGCAGACGCATGACTCCTCGCCAGCAGCACGGCACACATCGCAGGGGACGCTTTTCCACGAGACGCGCTGCGGCTCAGCGATCACGTCAGAGGCATCCCGCATCGGACGCTGCACCTAGGAATCGCGCTGTGAGCGGAAAGAGGAGCCGCGTCACCTAAACACGAGGGTTCGAGTGACGCACGCTGGAAGTTGGAAGGGGAGAGAGTGAGAAAACTTATTAAACGCAAGGGTATTGGGGCATTCTCGCACCGGTCCCCGCAAGGCCCCAGTGCGCTCAAACGAGACGAAGGGGAGAAGCGGGCGAGTGGCGTGCCACCAACGGGGCAGCGCCGTACATTGCGAGGATTTTGGGGGTCTTCTGTGTTTGCGGCAAGATGGCTCTGCGTGTGCGCCAAAGGCATAAGAAATGTAGCGGAAACGTACTTCGCTACTCGTTTAACTGCGACTTCTGTAATTTACATGCTCATAATTACCGATATAAACCACAGTATAACTTTCTAGGGTACGTTTCTAGGGCAACACCGCATTCACTAGAGGCGCTTTTGTCGCGCTTTGAACCATCAAACTTATGGCTGAGTGGTAGCGTCTCCGTCTCAAACTCCGGAGACCTTGGCTCGATTCCCACCAAGCCCATCTTGCAAGTTGTTTTTACTTATGAATTGCCTTCCGGGATTTTTCGCCCACGGCCGACGCCGACGACACCGGCTTTTCTGCGACACAAGCTCCTTAACGCTGTCGCGTTGGAATTTACAACACCGACGCAACTCAATATCGCATCAGAAGGCCGTGCAAGCGCTACTCCTGTGCTTGAACCCGACCGGCTCGTGTGAAGGCCTCTAATTTGAAGGCCTTTCCTGGTCGTGATAAATATGTTGCCTGTCGCTGACAGAGCCAAGGATAAAAAAATTATGCGTAACGCCCCGTCATGCCACATGATTTTTTCATGTTTCGCTGACTTTCTTCATCAGCCGGGAAGAAAGAAAAATCCGACGACACTTAAGCACTGCTTATGAGTTGCGAATACGAAAGAATTAATATTCAATTGAACGCCGCTCAGAGGTTTTTCGAGCTATGAACACCTCGCGGGCAAGCCAGCGCGTTGACACGCCTGGCCAATGCCTCCTAGATAGCGCAAAGCCGGTGCACTTCGATCAGGGGCGTCATGCTACTTGCCAGAGTGTCATAAAATCTATTGGGGATGGATAGGCCGCGGTGATTTTCACGTCACCGCTTTTGCAACGCCAAGCTTGGCAACGGAAATTTTGGTAGAGGTAACATGAAGTCAAAAAGCATAGAGCACAGGCTTGCTTTTTAGGAGGCGCTGGTTTAGCCCAGTGAGCAAGACACTCGGTCTTTGAGCGTGCTGTCGTAGGTTCGAAACTCACTAACACCAGCGTCTTTACAGCGAGAGCTGTATATGACTAAGTTCGGTAGTTTTTTTGGCGTCCGGCAACAGAAACGGACTTAGCAATTTCTAACGAATCCATACACAATGGGTTTCATTGTTTGCTTTGTGTGTTACCACGTACGGATGCAGTGCGGCAGCGCAGATGTCAAAATGTGGAACAGATTAGAACGTTCGCCGTCAAATATAGCGTGACGTCAAGGTTATCGTATTATATAAGCAGGAGAAGTATCAGTGCCAGAACCAGCTGTGTTATCGATAGGGCGAACATGTATAGTTCGTACACCTGAAGAACAACATGCGTACGAGGAGCGCCGGAGGAAGCAGCAACAAGAATGTAAACGGCACCGGCGCTAAAGGACCACCGACGAAGAACGCGCCCGCGACGCTGAAAAAATGAATAAATTATAGGGTTTTACGTGCCAAAACAATTTTCCGATTATGAGGCACGCCGTAAAAGGGGAGAAACTGGAAAATTGGACCATCTGAGGTTCTTTCTGAGTACTCGATTGTTTTCACATTTCGCGCCCATTAAAATGCGGCCGCCGTGGCCGGGATTCGATCCGCGACCTCGTGCTTAGCAGCCCAACCCCATAGCCACTAAGCAACCACGGCGGGTAGCCGCGACGCTGAACGAAAACGACAATCGCGAGCCCCGGCAACCATTCCACTCTGTGTAGATGGAATGGCAGCGAAAGCACCTTGCTTTTCGTTTGAGAGCTTTGACTCTCGTCAGCTTTCATTGCCATTTCATCTTCACAGAGAAGAATGGCTGTCATTTATTTTCTTTCGAATTTGATCTGTTTTCTTATAGGTTAGTTTCTTTATAGCCATAACCGAGGAAGAAGTTAGAACGCAGTGCTTCCGCGGACAAAAGGAACCCGCGAATAACACCGGCCTACGAGAGCGAGGGTTACGTGACATTGCAGCGATGCTCTTTCCCCTCACGCAACACTTGGCGCGCCTGCGCGGCAGCAGGTCTTCGCTTTCGCCCGCTCTGCTCTCCCTCGAGGCGCCCACGTGACGTCGCATCGCAGCCAATGGAAATCTAAGTGCCGTCACGCTGCTGATGCCGGCTTTTTCGCTCAGCCCGCGTTTGATGTTTTGGCGTAAAAAAAAAAAAAAAAAAACGTCCTTGGCTGAAAACATACAAGTTTTACATTTGTTTCAGTTTTCTACAAATTCATAACTGCGCCACAAAACGCGGACAAAGAAGGAACAGGCGAAGCAAGCTGAACTCTCAGCTAGTTTAGTTCAGGAAGGCAATTGCAATTAAGTACCTCAACGTCACATGACCGCCCTTTTAGTGGAACTAAAACCACAAGAAAAGAAAACTAAATGGAAAAGAAACGCTAAGAACCCTTGAATAGGCACGAAGTTACCAAAAGGTTTAATGAACTGGGCGTCGCGACACGTGCTCCGCATGAAAGCAATTTTTTTTATTTGACAGTGTGTGACACATGCGCCGCCCATGTTTCTTATATAAAACACCCCTATGATTTCCCTTTTAATATTTTGTTTGGCAGTCAAAAGGATGCGCATGTTGGTCAATGAAAGGTTACAAGCGCTAGAAATAAAATGATCAAGTAAATGTGCGTCGCGTGGGTTGCAGAGTGTCAACTCATGCTGCCTAAATCTGGTGTTAATACATCGACCGCCTTGGCTCGTGCATTACTTGCCGCAACTTAACGGCACTTGGTGGACCCCACTATCATTACACGACCGTATCAATCTTTGCGTTTGATCTGGCAACACAAAGACTATGCATACGGTTACTATGCATACTGGGAGCTTCTACTTTTTTTTCACAACTCGTGAATACAACCGCGACAACGTGTTGGGTGCTACGAAAATTGTCGTAATACTGTATCTTGCCGCGACGTTCTTTAGTCTGTGGGAAAGTTCGAGAACATAAGTGGAAACTGAGTTTATCGGGACCATCATCAGAGCTACCGGTGCTCTTGGCGGTGCCCCTTACAACAGCAGTCAGCTTGCTCCTAGCCATGCTTAAAAGATGGCTGGGATAACTGGCTGCCTCTAGCCTTGCTACCTGATCACAAAACTTGACTTCCAGCGAACAGGATCTGAAGTAGCGATGAGCATAAGCAGCAAAAAAAAAAAAGAACAACCGGAAAAAGAATATTCTTTACTCAATAACCTTAGAATGGCTGGAAAAATAGTTTATTAGGTGCTTCTTGGCTCGTATACGTTGTAACACCAACAGACGTGTTCAGGCAGAATCCACACCATAGTGTCCAAAAACTGGAGCACGTTGTCCTGTGCCAACTCAAATGTAAACTTGCGGCCAAATGCACTCTCTCGAAAGATTTTTAGCATGATAATGACCCTTTGGTTTTAATTTACTTTACTTCTAAAACCAAATTATCGTCAGCGTAGCGAAACGTGCGTTCTGCTGTCCCTGTACTCTACTCCAAAATCCTCCTGTCGACATGACTGCGATAAATGTTGCTAAGGACGGTTGTTGCAGAGGAACCTATGACCACACTCGCCGTTTGCACAAGAAAAGCTTTTTGTCTACACCGACAACCGTTGACTGTAGATCAATTCTGAGCAATTCTAGTAGGTCGTGCAAGACTGGCGTGGTCTACCAAGTGTCGCTAAGTTGCAGTAAATCATACATCGGCCAAAGCGGTCGCCGTGTTCGCAGTAGAATTACGGGGCTTATGTTGGCCCTCCACAACTCATCCCGCGCCCATTTAGTTGATCATCGTAGTTTTTGCGGCTGTAACCTTTTGTTGACGAACGCGTGCATCCTTCAGGCTGCCAAACAAAAAATTAACAGGGAGATCATTTAACTAGATGTTAAGCATCAAGCCAGGTCGATTACCCATCCGTCGATAACTGTGATAGATGGGCTTACAAAAAAGTCTATGACGTGGCTGAAATTCTCATTAAATTCGGTATAGCAAGTTGATGCTCACTAGGATGAAGGGAATGATAAGTAGTAAGTATAAATTTATTGAGCAGTTCGGTGGCCAGTCCAGCTTTTCAAGAGCTACAATTGCGTCATTGTGAAGTTGTGGCACAACTAAAAGAGACGAATTACCGAAGAGCTTTACACCATCAAAATTTGTGATTTGCGTCTTTGGCAGTGGTCATGTTAACACGCAATAAGATTTCTTTGCTTGACACTTGAATTGAACAAATCAGCGCCCACGTATGCCGATTCCTAGCACTTATTTGAGTTTTGTGTTTGACCGTTTTGATTGTTAACGGCTTTTCAATACACCTAACGGTATCTCAATACTGAAAATAGCTTATTTTTCGCCGCGTTGAGGCGCTGGGTAAAATGTTTGCCTAAAAGCTAGCAAATGAGCATGAGGTGGAGTAAAAAGAAGTCAATGTTGAAAGAGCCAACATCGATTGCAGGACATGGTGGTGGGCATGTCATCGTGGTGTCGGAGAATTGGATGGACGAAAATAATGGGAAACAACGGGAAAAAACGAAAGAGGGTCTGGATTACGAAGAGTACCCGTTATGTCGGTGTCGATCACGGGTGAAACTATTAAACGGTGCTCGAAACAACAACACATAACGCAAGCGCATCTGTGCGTCCATTCAATGCAGGCTTCTAACAAGCACCTTCATGATCACCGATTGTGCGTAAAACGGTGCTGCCGACCAATCAACACAACAAATAAGTCTTTTCTTGCTCATTTAAAGCGATAGCCTTCTTTTCCTTCTTCGCCCACTTTGGACGGACGTCGGCTAGTCTCGCGCTGTAAAACAGGGAAACCGCGGAAAGAAAAAGCTAGGGCGTGGAGGAGAGCTAAGGATCTGATTGGTTCGCGCGTAGGGTTGACGTCGCACTCGAGGGGAGGGAGGCAAAACGAGGGCACGCGCCAGCGGCGCCAGCACTATAAAAGACGGGAAAGTGACTGAAAGCCTATTCGTCACTAGAAAGAGACTTTGCTTATGTACCCTTATGAAATTAGGGCACATTCGCAAAGAAAGTAAGATGTCGAACGGTAAAACAGCACGTGCCTGCAAGACGGTGATAAGGTCTTGGTATTCTATGCACAGAACAATGCGAGCGTGCTAGTAAACAAATAAAAATATGCATTTAGTTTGTCGTTGACATGGTGCTGCCGAGAACTACCGCTTAATAGATAACTGCAGAAAGCTGCAGCTAGTATACAAGAGATAGTAGGCATTGCTACGGAGTTTAGGCTGGGGTGTTCGGCTTGCCAGTGAGTTCGCTACTGCTTGTCTCATGATGCGCCATAAAGTTTCGTGTTATACAGCAAGTTACTCAAGAAAGCTATCGCTGACTTGAACAATTGTCTTCAATGATTTCTGCCAAAATTTTTACCAGCAGACGTTAAGCTATTGTATTAGTTTCCCGCTTTAGACCCTTCTGCTATGGCATCCAGCCGTGTCAGCGTCATTTTGTCGTTGCTGTTATTATAAACTTTCTCCTTTTGTTCAGAAGAATCTGCAGCAGATGAGTGCAGGTGTTTCCGCCAAAGTTTGCGCCACTCGCAACAAAGAAGAAAAAGAAAGTTAAGTTTTGATTTAAGTCACGCGAAGATCTTCAAGATAGCCTGCGGGAGCTGGCAGGTAATGTATAATACAAAGTCGTGGCTTAATAATAAAAGATACGTGGGAGTGACAGAAGGAAATCGAAGATTCCTTGTAGCAACTGTCGCTTCTCTGGACTGTAGCAACGTTACCAAATGGTGTTCAATTCTGGCTTAGCATACTTGCTTATCTACATTCCTCTTTTTCATCTCCGAATAGTCTAAAATTTGAAACAGCGCAATCTTCTTGGTCGGCCTTCATGCTGGGTCCATGGTACTTATTATCCTATTAGTTCCTATACTTCTTCCTGCTCTCTGGTTCGCGCTGACTCTTCGTTGGGCTGCTCTACTAAATTACACTGAAAATATCTCTATTTTGAGCGTTCAAATGCAGTGATTAAAATGCTCACACTATACCTTTCATATGCTGTATTGACTGGATATCTCAGTTTTGATATCAGTATGGCTTTTGTAGCTCGTTATAAAACCGAAATTTACAATATTCCGCGAACTTTTCGAACGCCTTGGGCCTTGAGACAGGGGTTCTTTTTGTTTTTATTAGAAGTGTCTATTTATATCACAAAATGCGGAAATGTATTAAACTATTGTCCTGTTTAAGCTTATGAAACACCAAAGGACGCGCATTTAAAAAAATATTTGAAGCAAAGACACAAATTGATGAATATAGTATTTGGTGAGTCGAGAGCTGTCAAGTGCCGAGGTCATTATATGATTATGATTGTTGCTCAGTGTTCAGGTGAACATGAGCAGTCATGGCGTAATGAAGCGTATACACCAAAAGGGCCGATTGTGTAGTAGTTTAGACAATTGTGATGGGGTGCGGTTCATAATAGGGAAAATTCCGATTTTGTTTTGAAGATGTGTATTGGTCTACATGACAACCCCACCAGGGCAACGCGTAATATTTTATAGATATGCCATTTACGAAGAGGATATTTCTTGCCCATTAGCCAACCATCAAAAGAGTGGCTTGTTGTGCCAGTTGGTACATGGCTTTTCTTAAGAGTATGCCAACAAACAGAAAGTAGGTCAGAAAAAAAAATCGCGAGGCAAGACAGAGAAATGAACAGGAAGTGTGCTAGGCTTATTTTATCTGTGTCTTGCCCCTTGATACTTTTTTCTGGTTTCTTTTCCGTTTGCTGGAATACCCTTACAAAGGAGCCAAACTTCCTTGGCACTCATAATTATTCATGCTTTTGTTGATACAGTGTACTGCTCGTTGCTGTTTTATCTCGTTATAGCCTGCAAATATTGCTGATTGTTCAAAGCTAGCTTGTATGTGCGCATGCCCAGTATACAGCTTATATAATCGTGCTTTATTTCCGCATGAAACTTCAATTGTTAGTCATTGCATGTTTTGTCTCTTTCTTTTTGACGTACACGAAGAGTATGTTTGCTATCAAATTTTAGCGCCTCCCATGAGATGGGCGCCTAATACAAGAACTTTAGATGCTACGGTAACATTCAGGGTGACACGCATCGCTTTTCCAGGTGGTCGGTGTAGTACTGCATACTCCTTCTTTTTAGCAAAACACTGTAAAAACAATATTTTCTCTATAACTGCTCTCGTTTTAGTCCCATAAAAACCTGCCCTACACAGTTATCTTTTAAACTGGGTACTTTGCACGAGCCTTGGACAAGGACAAAGAAATTTAAAAGTAAATTATGGGGTTTGATGTGCCAAATCTATGATCTGATTATGAGGCACGCCGTAGTGGGAGATTCCGGAAATTTGGACCATCAGGTGTTGTTTAACGCGCACCTATATATAAGTACACTGGTCTTTTCGTATTTCGCCCCCACCGAAATGCGTCCGCCGCGGCCGGGATTCAATTCCGCGACCTCGTGCTTAGCATCCCAACACTATACGCACTAAGCAACCATGGCGGATTGGGACAAGGACGCGTCCTTGGCACTTTGTCTCCTCATCGAAATTTCTCTAATTTATTTTTAACGCAAATATCACCGTTGAGTGTCTGTGAAGACATCCGTATGATAACTTTGGGAGCAAACAGTAATGACGATGCTAAGCATGCGTGCGAACATGTAGATTTTCACGAATAAATCGCTTTCCTTCCTGCTAACATACTTGGCAACAAAAGGCAACAGAAAAAAAGAACAGAAGTTTCATTTAGATGATTTTGTAGGCGATTTGTTATAGCGTTTCCCGGGTACTATACATGTGCCTAATGAGCATGTAATGATGTTAACTGATCATAAATGGTATTTCCAGTCACAATTAATTACTGCATTGCGGCTGCGTAAACGAAGTTCGTGGGCACCACTTTTCGAACGACGTAGACAGACAGTTTTAATTTTATTGTTTAACGAAATTACTTTTCCTTCAAATAGGGAGTAGCGGTGGGTTCGTTTTGTCGGACTTATTTCCAGTTCTAGCAGAACTTCATATACTTCTGGCTTCAGCCCCATTTCCGCGTACCTAATGTACGAAGAATCATTATAATAAACCTTAAAAAAGGAAAAGAACCCTCGATTATCTTTTCTTTTCTTTGTAGTTGGGCCCTTTATTATTCGAAACGTGATCTCTACTATTATTGCGTTCCCTTTCTTGATTTCTTAGACAACTGAGTCACCAACTGCAGCTCATTTTGTCAATTTAATTTGAATGTAAAACAGCAATTTGTTACTATAGGCCACCATTGCGGTAGATGCGTTAGAATGATATGTTTTAAAATAATATTCCTCTTGGAGGAAAAACAAAAGCTGCCAACAAATAAGCAAGGAAGCTTTTGGGGAGGATTTTATGACCCTGACATAAATATTCAAGAACCGTACGATGTGTTCTTGAAGGAAACGCGTCATGTTCAATGCTGCATTTAACAACCTAGGGAAGCCAATATGAAGCACTCCAAGATTTTAAGTTTTTTTTGTCTTACTTTGTGGTTCATTCTGCGAAATTCTTGTGGTAAATACTAAATTTCGACAACCACACTGATTTCGGTAAATCACTACACTCAATCCTTGCCTTAATTGGTGGGCCAAACCAACAAATATAAAATGAACGGTTCTGAATGAAATATTGGAATGCGTCATCACCTGACAAAAGAGAAATATAATAAAATAGTGAAAGTAGAGTGATGAACGATGCCACGCACGGTGACCTACTTCACACTTGGGAGTCATGTAACGATATGTAAGAAAGAAACCATATAGAAATTTGTTGCGTAATAATGTGCCGTAAACGAGATCGCACGATGACAAGCAAAAGGTGAATGGTGTATTTGCTTGAAAGGCGTTCCTATTTGTGTAGCCCAGACACATACTGCAACCGCATTCAGTATACTCTGCCTTTCCTGTTTGATTTGAAAGGCTATGAACACTATATTATGATAATAATCGGCTGGGTTGGCGCAGTCAAAATAGGGTTCATGGTAAAACTGAACTTCGATTGGCTCACAAATTTGCGAACTATGAAGAAAATTTAGTGATGTCATGCGAAAACGAAGTATATATGTTCGAATAATTATTTCAACAGTTATCAAAGAATGAATGCATTTCTACCTTTTGTCGATCAGGGAGCGACGTAGCACTTGTCACAATTCTCTCAACACTCGAGTGTGTATAAGCGGTCTTTATTACAGACAGAATAATTCTCATAAAATATATTCAGAAAGGGCTGCAGGACTGGACACTAATAGCGCTTGGCTATTTTGCACACCCACGCTTTCGCACACGAAAAAACAAGAAAAAAATACGACACATTTCTTGCAATGTTGCTACAAGTATATGAAGAAAGAATTAAAATACATCTTGCAACATACCATCTGAGATCTAGGGCGTACGATGATCCAACCTCTGGCGACTGAACAACTTAGGTCTTATAATCGTATCCTGCACAATGTTGTCTTAAACTTTCTCTTTATTTTCATTGAAGAGCTTGGCTAACGTTAGCTGAGTAACATGGTCTGACGAAACGTTCAGTTCGAAATTGTCGCCCATGCTTGTTTAAACTTTAAAAGCGTTTCTGACGTTTATTAAACGTCTAAACCTCTGAATATACAATACTGAAAGTTCTGCTTTACCATAGACCTCAACAAAATGTTCAACGGCTAAGAAATCAAGCTTAAATTTAGCTGCCTTTATAGCACTAGCTTTTCTTCTTTTGCAACTGATTTTGGTACCGAGATGGACTAAACTGGAGCTTTTAACAGTGGGAACTAGCACTCTTAATTACCACCGTACTTCGCACCGAGAGACCGCGAAGAGGAAGGTTATATATTTTTTCCTGCAGAGTGGAGAAAGGCTGTTTTATTTTTTCATGAACGCCCTCAGGTACGTAACCCAATAAGCCGACGTATTATCGATGTATTGTATTTTTTTCTCTATTTGGGCCTTCAAAACAGTAATGAAACACTTTTAAAAAGATGTTTCTGATAGCTTGCATGTTTTTCTCTTGGACATATTCGTCCCTATGTATCTTAAAGCAGTCGAACACTTATGTGGGCTTCATAGCTGCTTCCACCATAGAACTCCATGAAGTAATTTCGTGCGCAGGGAAGCAGAAGTGAACACTGCAAATGTTGCAGCAGGTAAATGCGCGGCTTTCAAGCTTGGCGTAGGAATACGCCGTGCTATTCTTTCGAGCGGGAGCTTCTGCAGTTTGATGTGGATGAGCTCGTTGTCTTGTGCACGTTTTTATGCGTCCACGTAGCTGCTCCCGACTTGTGCTTCGCTCTCCGCTCAAAAAAATTGGGTAGGAGCGTTTGCGACTGTTTCGCAGAACTGCAGCGTTGTCAAAGAGGGCATAGTGGGCGCGTCAGCTTACAGTTTGACGTATGTGATGTAGACAATGTTCACTCCAATGTCCAGGTCCTGTGAACAACTCGTGTCGGAGATACGAGAAATGCACCATCATATGATCGCGAAAGGACACGACGTCGTGGTTCAGTGGCTGCCTGCCCATTGCGGTATCTCCGGCAATGACCTGGCTGACGAAGCTGCAGGAAAGTACACGAAGGAGCAAACCTCGTTTCTGTGCCTTTATCACGGACTCACGCAGTCCAATACTCAAGCAAGCTAGCGCACCGTATGACATTGGAGAAGTGGCACACACCTGAATTCACCCAAGATCGAATGCATTCCCTCGACCCATCTATGCAACTGCGGCTGTTACCAGGGCTTCCGCGAAATGAGGAAACAATGCTGTGCCGTTTACGCTTGGGCGTCGCATTCGCCAATGCATATACGTTTTTGATTGGAATGGCTGATAGCGCCGAGTGCTATGCCTGCGGTGTCGAGGAAACTATACATCTACTGTGCTACTGCCCATATTTTGAAACTGAAAGACATGACCACTGCATAGCTCGCAATCAGTTAGAAAACCGTTCCCCTTGAACAAGATCTTGGGACCATGGCCTCGCATATCGCAGCTGAAAAAGCCACGAGAGCGCTGCTACGATATTTGAAAGCTACCGAATTGAGTCACCGTCTGTGATTCGGACTGAGTGACCGAATGATATCCCCAGTGGACTTTCTCTTCTTCGTTTAATCTTTCGGTCCCTTTTTCTCTTTCTCCAGTGTAGGGTAGCCAACCGGGCTCAGTCCTGGTTAAGCTGCCTACCTTTCATTAATCATTTGCTCTCTCTCTGCCAATGTACAGGAATTCAAAGAACACTAGACAGTAGTATTTTATTTTTGGCTTTCAGACCACTTCGTATGCTACCTTTTAACTGACAAGTGATAGCTCATCAGAAGGCTGACAATTGCAAGGCCTTCATTTCTTCTGCCAAAGTTAGGACGATACTCCCGTTTTGCTCAGCATATTACATTTTTTTTTCTTTTACAAACATTTTCGGAAGCTCTACAATTTCATAACCACAAAAAATACTTTTTGTTATAAGATCCGTCGGGTGCTTGCGCTGTGCAATACACTTTATTTCCCTGAGTAGCACGCAATAATTTTTTATTCGCTGTTTTGTAAGTCTTCTTCGATTCGATGGCTATTTGACGGCAAAAGTACATTTTGAGAGCAGTATTTACGAAAGTTTCGGCTGACACAGCTTCAGTAATTTACTTTTTCAGTGAGGTTGAATATTTAGCGTTATCTGGGTGTCTAGCGTCAATTTCTACACCAACATCTTCAAAATATTCTTTGTCAAGCAGTAAAGCAGATTCATTGTCGTTGTGATCAAAGAAAGTCTTATGGAATATTTTATTTCAATGCGAGCAATTCGTGTTGTTTTCCCGCCATATTTAGAAAACTAAAAACTTTTACCTAAAATAAACCAGGCCACATGCAAAGGTACAATGCATACAAATGTATTCACTTCAAGCGGCTGTTAGAACATAAGAGTATCACTTCCAAACGAACGCTAATAATGGAAAACTGGCATTCCGTCACGGTACACTGGGGCACATATGCGCCAATGCCTGTTTCCAGGTAAAACGTATTTTGTACTGGTTTAAATTCAAATATTCTTCAATTGTTAAGAACCCTCGAACACTGCACTTTATATTGCACACATTATCTTTCTTCATTTACTAAAAATAAATTTCCAAAACAATCTTAATTCGTCGATGGTAAAGCACCCCATTGCTGCGCCACGCCACCAACGTTTCTTCAGTGTTTTGTCATAGAGTTATCAACCAAAATAAAATATTTCGGTAACGGAACTTAATTATAGTTCCGTGAATTGTCCCCACTAGGTCTGCAGCGGCAAAAGAGGTGTATCGAAATGTGTTTGAAATTCGGGGACACATCTGTCCCATGTACGTTAAGGGGTAATGGTCCTGCCATTCGCTTCACTGCACAGTGCATATGAAAAGGCGAAAAAGCTAACGATATTTTTAAAACCACGTATAACATCGCCGCTAATTTACTAACTGCACAAGGAAGGAGAAGCAGCGAAAAGAAACAAAGGCGCTAAAGTGCAACGTCGACAAGGCGCCTTTCTGCACGCCCGAGTCGGAGATGCTCGGTTCGCATTCTCGGGCATCGACGAAGAAAGTGAACAAGGAAAATAACTAAAGCATGCACATAAAGCAAGCATTCTGATGGTTGTCGAGTCCAGATTGAACCTGAGGGGGCGTACATCAAGCTGCTGGCACCAGAGTGAACTACAGCGTGCGATGTTCTTATACTATCCGCCTTGCCCAAACGCTTACTTGCAGAAGCGCGATGTTTCTTCTGTCGAGTACGTTCAGCAAGTCCTTCTTCCTTGACAGAGAGAAAGTCATCGAAAGACCATCAAACAGCCGCCAGAGTCATGGCCTCTAGATGTCCCTCGATGCCGAGAAATCGCCCTCCCCCCCCCCCCCCCCCCTCGTATGTCACACTACGACATGAGCGTCGTCGCCCTGGGCCCAAGGTCATCATCTGGCAGAGGCTGAACAGACGTTGTAGTCGGAGCGGAACAAGAGCTTCCTTTCTCTTTTTTCGGGTTCTTTCACGATTGACTTTGAAATGCTATGTTAGAGTATAAGTTCAACAGACCATATATATATTTCTTCAGGGATGGAAGTCATCAGTCTTCAGATTCCGCAAGGGCAAGCTGTCTTGCAGTTATATTGCCCCCCGCGGTATCCCTGCGACTGTAGTATTGCGCTGCTGAGTTTCAGGTCACGGGTTTGATCACGGTTGCAGCAGCCGCAGTACGATGGGGGCGGAATGCGCTAACGCTTGTGTGCCATGTGGTGGGGTACCTTAAGGAAACCCACGTGGTCGAAACGAATAGCCTCCCACTACGGCATGCTTCCAAATCAGATCGCGGTTTCTGTACTTCAAACTCTAGGATTTAATTATTCAGACCTATATTTTCTGCAGTAGAGCAACAACAGTGACAACGATAACAATAATCAATAATAATAATAGTTACTTCTTTCTTTACCGTGCTCAGGAAGAACTATAAGTGTAGCCGCTGATGAATGCACACACACACACAAACAAACAAGAAGAAAAAAAGGTGGCAGGGCGATATAAGTAAAACAAAATATAAAATGAAAAGAACAATTTTGAAAAGGAGAGTGTAGATAAAACACGGCACAAGGTGAATGCCAAAGAAAAAGGAGGAGAAGGGCAGTTGACAAACCAATACACAACTACGCAAACTGCTGAAAGGAGTAATGACATAGAGTTATGAAAAATATTGAGACCATGAAGATAACCGTCGTAAATCTGTATTTTGTGGACGTTGGAGTGTCGGTGATAACAGACAGGAACATGGAAAGGTCTATGTGTTCTGGTGATCTTGCGCAGCATAAGAAACATGCAGAACTGAGGAGTTCAGGACCGGTGAGGGTACCGGGAAGGAGTTTGAATAATAATAATAATAATAATAATAATAATAATAATAATAATAATAATAATAATAATAATAATAATAATAATAATAATAATATTTAAGAGGCCACTTTTTGTTGGGCCTGAGGCAACATATACCTCACTGACGTTGTA
Organism: Dermacentor andersoni; assembly: GCF_023375885.2. NCBI lineage: Eukaryota > Metazoa > Arthropoda > Arachnida > Ixodida > Ixodidae > Dermacentor > Dermacentor andersoni. The sequence goes on along the minus strand of NC_092816.1, from coordinate 92,154,024 downwards.
AGAAACGCTCACGTGGCGCAATAGCCACATCCGATTGCCAGGCTAAATCATTGTGTTCGTACAACGCACCGAAACTAGTTTTACCACCATCACATTGGATCGCTTACAACATAATGCTTCACAAAAAAACCCCTTAATAAGCTCGTCTTTTTTCTCCGTAAAAGTGCTGCCTTCATGGAAATGCGTCCACATTACTTGCTCCTCCTCGACAGAGTGCGTGATCACTTTGCATAGTGAAAACTCACTCTAAGGCAGTTATTTCATGTTTCAAATTTTGGACTATTCTTTGGCAAGTGGCTACCACGTAGAGAGTGCAGAGCTGTAGTTTTCGTTTATCGCCTAAGACACAAACAGGCGAAAGTAATTGCGTTACAAAAGAGATCGAACGCATAAGTTTTTCTCATAAAAGAAAATGAAAGATGAGAAACTCAAACGCCCGCGTACTCTGCTGAAGCAAACAAAGGGAAATTAAGAAGTCGGAACTCACGTAACAGTAGATATACTTGAGAGAAGACACTTAATCCATTGAAGAGCGATGAGTTAGTTTTCAAGGCCAAGAATTAGAATGAGGAAGTTCCTAAAGTGAAGGATTCAAGTTATTTTCGGATCGCAATATTAACGCACTGCGTGTCAAGGTCTCATTCCAAGGCGTGGTGAAGTGGCTGAACATAAAATGACCCCGCTTTCACTCTGTCGTGGATTGTTCCTTCCACTTTTGAGTCAGATCCTTGGTCTCTCTCGGTGTTCCTTTGTGAGGTGTATACTGCTGCGGCGAACAACCCCTCCTATATGTAGGAGCTCAAGTGTGAAGCGGCAGCGCTGGATCAAAATTTATCAAGCCGAAGTATCGGGCAAAATATGCTTAACGTCCAGAAGAAAGAGAAATCAGCTGAAGGGGACGATTTGAAGTTAAAAAAGCCAATAAATATAAGAAGGCTCTCGCAGAGCAAACGACGAGTCTGACAGAATTGCGAATCCTTGTATGCTGATATTTTTACCGATCGCTGTCTTTGTTTTCGAAAAGTTCCGCAGACCGTGCTTACTTTTCGTGAGCCAGTGAGCACTTGTTCTCACTATATTGTTAAATTTCCATATCCCATCTCGTATTCATATAGGTCTTTTTTCTTTCTTTATTGAGCACGGGACGCGTCAGACCTTTGAAAAACTTCTGCTTTATTTTTTCCGTGTTCCGACGAACTACTTCGGCCAGAGCTCCGAGATAGTATAAGTTTTAGCAAGCTGGCCACTCTTTTTTCTGTTAGAATTCCTTTCTTTTTCCATTTTTGTTGGGCTTTCTTCAAAGTTGAAACGGAGCCGTGCTCCCGCTATCACCAATATATGTCACCTCAGTGGAATGAAGAGATGATGATGATGGTGATGATGATGATGATAATGATGATGATGATGATGATTGAAAGTTATTAGCGTAAGTCCAGGTATGACCAAAAAGCATCAATGCGAACTAACAGATGATGATAAATTAATAGAATCAGACTTAAAGAATTCGTACAAAACGCTCTTCGGTTGCACCAAAAGGGACCTTGAGCACATAGTAATGTGGACCTGTAGGGACAAAGCATCCCACAATTCTCACGCACGTGAACAGCTCGCAGTAGATATGTGGGCCAAACGTGAATGTCAGCTCAATGACAGGTGACGAATGGAAGAATGCTTGAGAACTCTGTGCCTTTTACAGCGAATCTGTATATGGCTAGCCGATTCGTCCGTCCATCCGTCTGTCTCCTTTAGGCCGAAAACTCCTCCGGCGCAACCACATGCTTATGCGTGAAGAAAAAACAAGAAAGAGAGGTGTGTGCGCGCGCAGCACGTTCTCCCCGGCTCCGAAATGGGTAGGCCACGCGTCCGAGCGCAAGCAGCAACTGAGTACCGAGGATCCGTCTGCCTACCAAGCCGCTATTTAATGAACTGTCAGGATTAACCCAGTGATAAACACCGGGGCCGCACGTTTCCACTGCGATGGTTAATCATCTGTACGAAGAGCTTGGGCGGTAATGTTTTACTAATAATTTCGATCCCTGAAACGATTTGTAATATTAAGGACTGACCAGTCACGACAGCGAACATAGTCAAGGTACACTTCAAATGGCAAAGACTCCTTACTAAAGAAAATTTTGGCGAATACGACCGCTAGCCAGTATTGGACTTATATTGTATGAAATATGAAGCAACAAAAATTAAACACCAAAAAGGTCACTTAAGCTTCGTTGCGTCCATTCTGTCAACTTTCATTGCCTGTGAAATCTGTATAAGCACCGAAAGAAAAACTGAACGCGCACCCCATGAAATCGAAGCTGAGGTCTCATCGATTGGTGAGTATGCGTGAAATAACTCGTGGAGGCTATCTGCTTTCTAGGCCTGCGCAGTTAGTTTCGCACTTAATTTATTATTTCTTATTTTTGTATTTCTGGTTTGATTTCTAACAAATGTCTACTTTTATCTTCATCATTCTTTCAAAAAATGGTTGTGTCTGTGTCGCACGCAATTTCACTGTGATGATGCATCGCGATCGGATGAAATCCTAAGCAGAAGTATCGCCATTATCTTACAGAGGACGTCAGTTCAGATGAACTTAAACCTGCGGAACAGCAAATTAGTGAATCTCATAGAATGGCAGCCACTGCTATTTCCGTATAGCCTGCGTACCTTTTTAGAGCTTTAAACCTGTGCCCTTCTCTTTCAGCACTTTAACACATTCTCTATTCCTAGCCAGCGCACGATAAGAGTTTTCCTGCCCTGTATTATAAGAGATGTGATTAATTTTTACATTTTTATTAGCCATAATTCCGCGATTATCCTCCCGTAACACAATACGAACGTCTAAATTTTGTCAGACGTTAAGTGTGATATCTTCGGCGGTCCTCTCAAATTACCCTGAATTTTTACGGACACCTTGTATTTAGGTGTTATATTCGTTTTAGTTGCTTCCTGCCGTTTGATAACAGACTACTTACTGTCAACGCATAGCACACGTTTGCGTTCATGCATGTGATGGTTAGGGCATTTTGTCCGTGCTTGAATATTGCTAAATATTAAAGCATCCGTGACCTGTTAATTAGACGTGGTGAATCATAGCATTACGCTGAGCTGTGATTAATAATATGGGCATAATAAGCTGTCACCATTAGAGAGATTTCAGTGAGATCATTACTTGAGCAGAGAACATAAAAAAATATCGATTAACTCTTTGTTTGAGACAAGAAGGCTGTTAAAGGAACTGATACAGGACACTCCAAAATAATTTCCCTTGTCATTTTCTCCCGAAGGGTAAGTCATTCTAACATAGTGTGTAAACCATTAAATTTATTTATTGACCCTTTTCGCGGCCATAACGTGGGCGCTGCCATGTTTGACCCCGTGGTGACGCGTCCATTGCTTGCCTCAACTGCCTCCATTGCTCCGAGTTTACGATGGGTATGTATGGTGCCGGTGCGGCTTTGCAAACCTTTATTTCGGGAGATGACATTGATGGGGACCGGATGGACGACGCGAAGCTTTGGCCACAACTTCAGAGAACATGCAAAAGTGCTTTCGGAGCTGATTAAGCTATGTCCAAATGGCGCGAGCAGCGCATGTGGTGCTTCTTCCAATAGCGGGGCTAAATATGTATTCCACGCTATCCAAACTTTCCCCTCAGGAACTGAATCAGGTTAGTGTGTTTTGCTCTTCGTTCTTTAGCGTGCAAATATTTTGAAGCAGCGGCTTGTCTCATCTCTGACTCAATAAATTTCCTCGGTGCGGTCGCTATCTGATTATTTTCTGCCTAATCGCTCGCGGGTGTGATCAGTTCCGATAGGTTTGTTCTTGCTGCGCGCAAGGCTTGAAATGTGGCTGCTTTCAACGTTGTAATACCTTGTAGCAAAGATGTATTATCGCTAGTGACTCGCTTACTCTTGTGGACCGTTGCGAAACATTCAGCTTCGGGTAATCATTCGCTATCAGTATAGTCTGTCATTTATTGTGCATATATGGTGCGCATATATTAAAATGTGCGCCCATTCACTCGCTGACACGTTGACGATAGGGTGGCCGTAAGATTTTGTGCCAGTTGGGGTAGATGTGTGTTGATACTGTGCGCCAAACTTACTATGACAGGACGAGGCGCCGCTGCCTTTGTTTAACCAGTGGTACTCACCCTTGCCGACGTTGCGGGGCTGAAGCACTTTCTTTGAAGGTTAGCGATACAACGCTGGCAGGTGTGCAATTTTCTGTATCCTCGAGAAAAGTTGTACATCTCGACGTGCCCATAGCACGTACAGACAGTTGCAGCAGTTGTCCGCGAACTTGGCCACACAGATTCATTCTATTCCTTAGTATGCCAGTCACTATTTTTGCAACCAGCCACTGCACACGTCTTCAATCCAGCATGATTGAAGCACAGGGCTTTAGTGAAAATTTAGTCGCATTTCCGACAGCTGATCGCACTGAAGCAAGTTGGAAGCGGTAATGGTTTCGTATTCATGCGCTGTCGCTGAGACTACGTGCGGCGCGTTGCCGAAAGCGCCATCTCGTTTCTCTAGAAGAAACTGCTACGCAAAAAGCGTCAATACACCGATCACGTTTCTTCTTTCTGAACGACCTCGGCGGTTCGGAAGTGCACTCCCCGTTTGGAGACACTACCGCGAGCTGGGCGCCCCAGGAATGGAAGGAGAACACACATGACGCCCGAGACACGCAAATAAGAGCTTAGGCAGTGAAAGTCAAGTGATTTTCTCCGTAATCACGCCGCACGGTGGCTGGCAACATAAGCTGGTAGCCGTGTTCGTACCTGATGACCGGGCGCATAAAGACTGAACTCGCCCAAGCATCGGCCCCATTGCCGTGTAGATAACGCTGAGATGGCGCCGAGACATTCTGAGCCTGGACGTAATGATAGCCTATGCGTTAACGTTGTTGTTTCGCGATTAAAGGAATGGCGAGCCCATAAGAACGAGAAAGGGCACTGCGTGCTTAAGGCGTCCAACTCTTATTGGTCTTCTTGCAAGTCGTCTGGGGGCGTGACCTCACCTTTGCGAACGGCCGGCTTTTGTGTTTGTGGGAGACCGTGATGGGAAACTCACCTGTCGTCAGCTCGTTAAGTGTGTGCGTCTGTTTTCAGAATTACTCCTTTTTCGACTAGTCGGTGCTTTGTGAGAGACATATTTGCCGAAAGGGAACACACAGGACTTAGAAACAGTAATGCGCGCATATCTGTTGCACCAGGAAAGCGGCATAGTTTTCCACAGTGCAAAAGACCGCCTCTGCTCAATTGGTGACATTTCAACGCTTGTGATTAGAGGCGAATAGGAAATGAAAGTCTTCACAGTGTGCTAAGAAAGAAAGAGAGAGAAAAAATAAAATTAGAAAGATAATGTGGTCAAACGGAAGAGAAGCTTCTTGTTAGCTTCCTGGTACTGGGGAAGGAAAAGGGGGGAAGAAACACATAAAGACTAACACTGAAATGTGACCACCTGATGGTACAGAATTCATTAGTTAGCACAAAATTGTAAACAAAATGTAGGAATGTTCAGACAATTATTGTACGTGGAAGAAACAAGACAGTTACGGTTGTTTTTCAGGAATTGGGGTCTTTGAGTTCATGCATATGAACCTAGCTGTCGCAGTTTCGCCTTCCTTTCAGGCATTAGGTCACCGCATATATTACCTACTGGACTCGCGTGGCGGTTGGAAGCCGGAAGTTTTGTTTCTTTGCTGACGTTTCAATGCTTTTCGTATACGTTGTTTTGAATTCCAGAAATGTAACATTGGCGCACGAGTTAAATAAGTAAACGGCCATTGTAAGCTTTCCAATATTCATGAACGAGCTTGTTCGCAAATGCCATCAGATACGTTGCTCGGTCATCTTCGAAATGAAACAGAACTGATGGTACAACATCAACAAGCCCTTGAGCAGTGATTGAACATTTCTGAAAGCTATGAATCCGCCCAAATTTTTATACTTGTGTTCCAGCGTTGCTCTGAAACGGGCACTGTGATCAGATGTCGTTGCTCGTTTTTGGTGCACTGAAAAGGAATGACACGGTAACCTAAAGGCGAATATATTATTACACACAAAGTAAGAGTTTTTCTGCCTTAATTAGCCGCACGCCTACGCAAAATGTAGATGTAGTCAGGAAAACACTAAAATCGGTATAATGTATGAATTCCTTTCACTTCATTATATCATTTTTTTATTTTTATTACTGAACGGCATTAGCACCTTCTGCTGACAACGTTGGCAAGGATTTAATCCGACAACTTACGAGATGGAAAAAGGAAGACAAAATGAAATTGTTAGAAAGTTTGTTCTGGCACACCAATACAATAGGGACATTTCTCGTAAAGTAATACGCCACGTGAATGCAGCCGACTTTATTTTGCAACTAGCACTCCGGCAAACGATAAAAAAAAATTAGATTTCTTGTAACACTCAATTATTGTGCTCTCGGGCACTTCATTCAAGCAGATCAAAAGGAAGTGTACGCTAAAAAGAACCTATTTTACGCTTGGAAATCAGACGCGTGTTTTACACCAACAAAGACCGAGCCGCGCCGCACTTTAGCAAATGCGAGTGGGTTCCAGCAGGACGACAAACAAAGAAAAACACACACCGCGTCTTCAAAAACAAACTACCTCAGAATGTACACGTTTTTACCGCCCCGTGTAATCACACAACGGCTCAGCATGGTGCTAGAAAAATACGCGATGAGGTGTGCGCCACTCCGCCATTTCATGGTGATTTTTCTTCGTGGAGAGGGAATGTGAGCACTAATAGCAGACAAGAGAGTAGCAACAGTAACATCAGGACCAGCAGTTTTCGAGAAAGACGTTCAAAGACAACCAAGTTCTAGGCCACGACACCCTCCCCCCCCCCCCTTCCCACCACCTTCCCTAAACCGGCGCCGGAATAGCAGCGTGACAGAGGCGCAGTCGAAAGAGAGAAGTAGAGAAAAACGGCGAACTTTGCATTCGTAATGAGAACAAATGGAGCTCGCTCCACGAGGGTGCCTTCCTTCTTGCTCGGCAGCGAATAGAACCGAGTGGCGCACAAATCTGCGCTTCATACCCCGATGCCACGAGTGCCGTAAATCTCCCTCCCCCTCCTTGGCTTCCTCCTTGCACAGAGCGTGTCAGCTTTTATCCCAGCTCGCACACGTGTGCGCCAGCCGCACAACTGGGAAGACGAAACCAAAGGTTGAACTGACGCGCAAAGTTGCTGTCTTCCGGTGCTAGGAAGCGACAATGGGAGATTTCTTTAGAATCTTCTATGGGATAGCCGAAGGCATTCTGCAATCATAATTTTGTACAAGCGGCCGGTAGTGCTGAACACAAAGCGGACTGGCGGTCGCGTAGAGCGGTCATACTTAGGGTAAATGTTAACTTATCATGTGAATTAAACATATAGATCACATTACTTGTTGCATATATTTCAATGTGCATAGTGTGTCGTGACAATCGTTCGCGAGGTTTGAGCTGAAGGTTGTGTTCGTGCTGTATGTGTTTGAACAGAAAGCACTATGATTGACATACACGCGCTATTTCTACAGCCGTACACAATTAGCACTAGCGTCTGTCACTTTTTATAGCCTTAAACTTTCACTGTCTTTCATCAAGAAAGGGAAACGCAAGTACATGTTCTTACTTCCTTATATATTACGTAGTGTGCCGGTCAACAATAGAATAAATGAATAGAAATAAGAAAAATTTAGCTTGGTAATTGTCGTTGCCGCAAGGCATATAAAAATATTTATCTTAACGTTCAAAGTACTTAACTTGGAAGGCTAAAAAAAAGGGGGGGGGGCGGCAGTGAACATTCGACACAAAGGATAACACAAAAGGAGACGTTCTGTTGCTGCCAAAACAGTGGCTAACTGTCCGTAAGTGACAAGAAAGCGAAACAGTTTTGGACGCACCTTATCAATTTTTTGAAAACGCAGGCACACTTGTAATTGGTGTCGCACTGGGAAAACTTATGTAAGATCAGGCCGCTTATATCATCTTTATCTGTGTGCACGTGTTTACGAATTTCAGCGTCATACGCATCTTTGCAAGTCTTGTGGGATGGCGTCTGATTTACATGGTTGCTTCTTTGTGCGCGTAGTATATTATATGTATTCTCCCCCTCTTCGCACCTGCCTATCATGGACGGCGTCGCGGCTGCGTCTACCCGTTTGCGTAGCATAATCATATATGTCGGTGCTATGTACATTATGTGGTCCAATGTATCCTCGTCTTTTATGCCGGTGTGTTTTACAGGGTTCAGGATGCAAGGGTATCTGATTGACTTCATTAAGAAAATTATCCACTGATTATTACAAATACTATTATTGATAGTGAGAATTTCTTGTCAGGCGTGTTTAAAGAGTTGCTACAACACACACACACACACACACGCACGCACGCACGCACGCACGCGCACACGCGCACACGCGCACACGCGCGCGCGCACACACACACACACACATTTGTGTGAGTCTGGAAATATAATAATTCTATACGCCCACTTTTACCGAGCCTAAATGGATACACCAATGTGTTTTCCTAAATATAACGTTCTTTACGCGAGTGAAGCCACATTTTTCAATTTTTCTCTGGGTGAATAAACAAATTTTTATATTGTTACAAGAATAATGTGTGTCTATTGAAATTTCCCTTCTTTGTTTTTCCTTCACTGTATGAAAATATATTGTACACACGCATTTTCATCAAAAAGAATTGAAAAAGAAAAACATCTTGAGCCGTTCCGGCTCAATACCGAGTAGTGACTGGAACGACGGTTCTATGAGATCAATATTCCTAACAACCTCCATTTTACCTTCCGTTGCTCTATCCCTTGTGCGTTATCTCCTTTCTGCGAAAAAAACGCACGCGCATTCTGGAATTTCTGGCCGGGGATTCAGGAAGCAAGCAATCACGATGGCAAGTAGCTATTCGCATATGCCGACGTGCTCTGAAACAGGACGCTGAAGTGCGGAATGCGAAAGATTTTCTCTTGTTTATTTTTCAAAGAAAAGCAATCTTTTTTGTTCTCACGTTTTGCCGTCGATTTCGTCCCTTGTCGCATTGTAAAGACCTTGCAGCATTTTCCCTTGCGTCAGGCGTCATTCTTAAAATGCGTGTCTTTCGTGCCCCCTCGGTTCGCAGCGTCGCAATGAAGTTGAAAACGTGCTGCCATGATTTCTTCATATTTTCGTTTATCCGCTTCAACTTTTTTAATGTATCTTGCAATCTCCCAAGTCCTTTTCGTCGATGGCATTCTCGGGGAATTGCAATAGCTCTATTTCTTGAGTAGAACGCCGACTTGACATCTCTTGAAAAAAAGAAGAGTTACGTCAACAATCTTAATACTGCTACAAAATTGCCGCGAAGAATACCTGTGCTTTGTTTTGCATAAAAACGACAGTTTCAGGCGTTTGTAAGACCAATGTGTCGGACCGGGTGATTTGGCAATCAATTATATGCGTGCAGTGAAACAGCGGACGGACGACAATAAGAATGTATGAACGAACAGAAGCGTTGACTTCCAATTGAGGGTTCATTAAAAGGGCGCATATATATGTAGACATATTCGAACACGTGATAGTGCAGTGGCGTGACTATGCCACCAAAGCAGGCGAAGAAGAAGATGAATTCACGTGCAGGTAGCGCAAGCATAGAGCACGCTGGCACGCTCGACATAAGCGGCCGCGGTTTCGCACAATCCGGAGATGCCGGGACACCTTGGCTGGCCGGCCTAAATAAACCGTGGCTACACCGGCTAGCTCTTCGCGCCACCTCCCACAAGAGCAATAGAACTGTCATTTTGCAACATTGCTAAGTGGGCTAAAACTAGAAAGAACAAAAACTGAAAGCAACCATAACCACGCATCGTACATTTGTGGGAAAGCAAGGTAGTGTAAGAACGAGAACCCCTCTCTGTGCATTGAAGATAGGCCATTAATTTCTCGGACAGGGCAACTGAGTGCCTCCTAAAACATACACCTTGTTAAAGGCGGTCAGCTTTCGCCAGGTCAATATCACTTATCCTCTTTTTATTTCGTGCTTTTCCTCATAGTTCACCATTAGCCGCTACGCCATCAAACCCGCAGTCATTGCCCTTTAAAATAAATTATGGGGTTTGACTTGCGAAAACCACTTGCTGATTATGAGGCACGCCGTAGTAGAGGACTCCGGAAATTTCGACCACCTGGGGTTCTTTAAGGTGCACCTAAATCTAAGTACACGGATGTTTTCGCATTTCGCGCCATCGAAATGCGGCCGCAGTGGCCGGGATTCGATCGCGGGACCTCGTGCTCAGCACCACAGCCACTGAGCAACCACGGCGCGTAGTGTCGGCCCTTTTCGCACCAACAGATGGTAACGGGGGTCGAGATTATGTACACGTGCTCTAAACCGGGGTGATGATCGATGTAACAAAATTCTGGTCAGTAGGAGAGTGTGGGCTGTATTCTGGACATTCCGCCATTCGAAGCCAGACGAATACTCCACGCATGCAAAATGGCACTCATGACCCCATTTAACATTTGGTTTCATGACTTGACACAAGTTTGACCTTTTGCCTAAGAACGTGAAATGGAGGCACTGAACCAAATGGTCTTGTTAAAGCTAACGTTCTTGTTTCCTCCGCAGTAAAATTAAAGCAGGTAGCTCAAGGCGTACTATTGTTCCGTCGAAAACGCCTTTCGCTTCCGTTGTCTGGTGCGTACAAGCTACCATCTGCTTCATCAGACAGCATGTGTGTCCCCGAGAAAGGGATTGAGTCAACTTGTATTCGCGCCCGCGCGCATGTATTGTACGTTGAGACAGCATACGGAACCGACTAATCGTGATGAGCGCACGTTCTAGGCCGCGCTATCGCGATCTCCGTAAACGCAAGGGATTCAGCCGAACACGGCTGGCTGAGAAGCGGATGAATAAAACTGATAGTGTTGCGCGATCCACAGGTACCCGTTTGCGCGACGCAAGCGCCGGCGCTGCCATCGCTTGTTCTCTTTGCTGTGCGCTCGCCCCTCGTCAGGAAACTACAAGGCGCCGCCTTGCGTACATTTCTTCGTATATACTAAAAAACCGCCGTTGTGGCATGTGATCATGTGCAAAATCAGTAACCTTAATTACAATGCTAAAGCAACAATGAAAAGTGGAAGAAGCCGCAAGAGGTTTGTAATGTTCAACCAATGTTATTTTCAAATAAGCGTGTGTGTTTTTTTTTTAATTTTGGGCAAAAACAAAATGCCAGTACCACCCGAGAGTGATGCAAAAGGTTGTTCAGTCCGTGTTATGAACAAAATATTTCCATGTTCATTGCGGACCATGATACACTAGCCTACACTAGCGATACACTAGCATCTCGGCCGCCATTGCATACGACCGCTCATTATGCGGTCGTATGCAAACGGTCGTATGAACGGTCCTATTAAGGCGCCCGTTCCTGCGTTTAGCGGCGCCGTCGTCCCTAGCCGTAACGAAGGTCATCATCCGCGCGCTGCTCAAGCTGCGCGCGCTCATGCTGCCATCTCTCGCGCGCGGCGCGAGTCTTGCTCTCCCCTTGTCCTCCAAAGCCGGATCACGTGTTGTCGCCTATCCTATCGCGAGAACCGCGGCGTTGCCGCGCTCCTTTCCGCATCGCGCGTGATCCACGGCTCTCCGCTTCTCCGTTTCCGCGTCGCGTGGCTGTACGGCTCTCAGCCGCGTCTCTCGCTTCGCCGTTTGTAGGGCGCGTTCCTTAGTGGCATTTGTCGCGTCTGACAGTGCTTGTGCCTGGCTGTCCTCCCACCTCCACTCTTGCCCTGTACTTCCCCTTACCTGGCGCAGTGGTGTTGCAGTGACTCAAAAGACAGTTATAGCGTTTCGTCCCCTTAGTCCTACATCCAACCCAAAACTTGTTCGGCCACATTGAGGTCTGTTTGTGAGTGAATGAATGTGTGGCCTCTACTCATTACCCCTGCTCTCCACCCGTTTCCTCATTCCACCTCAGAAGAAACATTAAATAATAATTGCTAATCCCCTACCTCCGCGGCCGTGGCGCACTATAATATGGCGCGTCGCTGGAACGCCGGCTCGATCGCAGTGGATCGCGGTGTGTGCGGCCCAATTCGAAACGCAGGACCCCCTTCGTTCGGCGCTTCGTGTTCTGCATGCGGTTGTCTGTTGTTGAAACACGGCAGCAGCTGCGCTCAAAGATCGCATTACCAAGAAACGTATTCGTCGGCCCATTCTTTTTTCAACTGATAAAGTCGCTATATAGCTACCAAGGACAAAAAAAAGCATTAATGGTAAAACTTTGAGCTCCACGTCCCATTTCGTCAGCGTGGTGAAAACGGGAAATTCCGTCTTGCAAACCTTCCGCTTCCCGGCCGAAATGTCGAGACTCGTGACCTCTAGACAGACAATCACATAGTCGACATGGTGTATAACGGCACTCGTTAAAACGGACGCTTGGGCGAGTTGGTAAGCCGTTTTACAGGTAGGCAGGCGTGCAGCCACCATGCATGTCGAGAATAGAGCCCTGCAGTGCATTTTTGCAGCGATACTCATTTCCGCAGTGTGGCACCAGGCGCCGCCGACCATATAGAACCGCAAGTGGAAGATTACAGCGGCGGTGAACACTTAGTAATCAGGTGTTTATCAGTAGCTACACGCATACTTTTTTTGCGATATGTTTGTGCCAAGGAAAACGGGGAGTGCCACTTGCTTACATGGCACCTGAAGATATTGAACTTAGATGACAATAACCGGGGGGGGGGGGGCGATCAGGCTTGCCCGTCTTGCTGCGTTCATGCCTATGACATTGCCAGTACAGCTGTCGGAGATCAGTAGGCGATTGTGCAGTTGGAATCTGCAGCATATACCGCGTTGCTCATGCAAGGGTGGATGTCTGTGCAGCATGTCGTCGACTCGCACACACATAAATGATTCGAAAGTTATTGTTGCTGTTTGTTCTGCCATTCGAAGAAGTTTTCATCTCGTTCTATTATTTTCGTGCCACTACACTAGTGTTGTTGAGGAGCCACATTGAAAACAGGAGTCTTCTCGCTTTCTGCCATGTTGGCTGTTTGCTTAGCTTATCCCTCTTTAACTTAGAGTGAGCCCAAACCACTTTTGTAAATATCCACTTTTGTAAAAACCACTTTTGTAAACACTATAAAGATTCAAATTCAGGATTGTACCTACAGAGAGAAAGTATTCAAAATTTCTGTTAGAGATACACGCCTAAGATGAGACTATCCCGTTTTTTTTTTTTTTTTTTTTTTACATTCTCACTTGAAGCTTGGCTTAAAAGTACTTTCGTTTCCTCGACAGAATACATTCCGGCGAACCACCACAAGGACAGCACGTACAACACAGCCAGCACAATCCCGGGTTGATTGCGGAAAGTGTCGACGTTTATGTTTGCACGTAATCCGGCTTTTTTGTGTGCGTATTTCTCCAGAACATGACAAAGAATTAAAAATGCTGCTCAAGTCAGGGGGGAAATAGCGCGTACTGCAGACAGGAAGAAAAAAAAAATAGGGAGAGCAATTGCTCGAACGCTCTCTGCTACTATAAACTTATAAGGAAAGGCATGGTAGGAAAATGTAAAAAGAAAGTTAAATATAAAGGAAGCGTCTGTAGTACATTTGCGTAGTCACACATGCACCGACGCAAATATGCGTAAGAATGAGGCGAGGACATGGTTACTAAGCGCCAAGAAATCCGAGTTGCAAGCCAGAATTGCTCACTGAAGGTTGTATAAATATCTATTTATTTATTTATTTAGAGAGTTGTTTAGGGAGACACTGAGTTCGTTAATTAGAAGGTTAGTTAGTTGGTTAGTTAGTTAGTTAGTTACTTGGTTAGTTAGTTAGTTAGTTAGTTAGTTAGTTAGTTAGTTAGTTAGTTAGTTAGTTAGTTAGTTAGTTAGTTAGTTAGTTAGTTAGTTAGTTAGTTAGTTAGTTAGTTAGTTAGTTAGTTATTCGTTCTTCGACATTTTATGGGATTCGGTTGACTTTCGAGTACCTGCTCTTACCGTCATTCCTCGATAGTGTCCCCTCAAAGTAATGCATTATTGTGTTCGTCTATTTTTGTTTTGGGCGGGGTCGGGGTGCTTTTGGTGGTGGCAATCTTTACCCTCCACATATGTGGAAGACGTGAGATTGATTGATTGTCATATCGGAAATGTTGGTTAATAAACACGTCACCGCCTTATCCAGAATGGTAATTTGTTGCGCAAACAAAAATGCTTTCATTTAAAGTCTGTCTGTGCAGCAGTTATGCAGGTTGCTACTTCATCAAGTGATGCATTAGTCAAATAAATAAATAAAGCCGAAGGAGAGAAATACAGCAAATACCCGGGTAGTCTGCGATAGAGCACTTAAAGCAACAGTCGATATTCAAGTAGAATATAAAAGAAGGCAGAGGCAGTACAAGGTACAGTCGCAATCAAAAATAGGCGGCCCACGGCTCCGGCCGCCGGAGCGGCTCCGGGGCCACGCCCCGGAGCTAGTATCTGCATCGGGCGCCTGCTTTGAGCGTGCACCGAGTGACGCAAATCTTCGCCTTCACTCTCGTGCGGCCAAGTCACGCGCTTGACAAATTTCATGTGCGGTATTCGTCTGCTTCGCAGCTGACGGTTTGTTGGAAAGAGCGTTCGTCAGTACGCGCTTGCCTTCCTCTCCGCGCCAGCTCACGTCTGGCCGTTCGGCTAAGCGCACGAAACGTATGTCTGGTAGTGCCCGGTTTGGTTTCACGTTTCATGTTCACGTGCGCCTGGCGCCCTTGTGTGCCGCGCTTTTGAGCTTGGCGTTTCAATGCACGGAGCACGTGCATGCACGATCTCAACGAAAGACGCCATGGCAAGGCATTAGTGCATAGGAGTAGCAAGCAAAGAGCCGCAACTTGGTGTCAACGCCCGTCCTGACTAATTCCATTCTCGTTGAGGCGAAAGCGTTGCTAGGCTCACATTGCAGAAACCGTCCGAACCTGCCAACCGTGCCATGAACTACGGCAGCACGGCAAATTAAGAAAAAGGGAAGCGCCCTCCTGTGCACTGACCATCACCTGCAAAACTGCCGAATGCCGCACTTGAAATTTATCAAGAGCGTTACTTGGACCCACGAGAGTGAGGGCGAAGATCGGCGTCAACCCGCCGTGGTTGCTCAGAGGCTATGGCGCTGGGCTGCTGAGCACGAGGTCGCGGGATGGAGTCCCGGCCACGGCAGCCTCATTTCGATGGGGGCGAAATGCGCAAACACACGTGTACTTAGATTTAGGTGCACGTTAAAGAACCCCAGGTGGTCGAAATTTCCAGAGTCCTTAACTACGGCATGCCACATAATCAGAAAGGTGTTGTTGGCACGTAAAACCCCATAATTTAAAGAAAAAGATCGGCGTCACTCAGTGCACCCTCAAAGCAGGCGCCCGATGGAGATAGCAGCGCCGCGGTTTTGCCTCCGCTGCCGCTCCTGCGCCCGCAGCGGTGGGACGTGTATTTTTGATTGTGACTGCACCTCAATGTTGCCGCAGGCACTAATTTGAATCCACTCCTAAATATACAATTAGCTTTCGGCAGACACGTATGAGGTCACCAAAGTTAAAGTATATCGAGAAGTAATGTATTAAACAATATAATAATAATTATTTCTATGTCATGTTATTATATTTGATTTATTACTTACTTAGTGCAGGCATTGTGCACCTCTTTAAGATTTATATGCATCCTTCGCTATCGCACCATCAGCCTTGCACAGCTTTTAGTGTTCTCAAAACTACCATTACAGGCGCAGTCACAATGGGAGTATTGCCGACGTGTTATTACTCTCTAAACACGTCTTAAAGAATCAAAATTTGTCTGCAATCGCAAAATCTCATCTTCTGCGCCAAGGTGCTAATGTTTTATTAACCTAAAGAACTTATGTATGGTTGAATCCCTTTTTCAGTAGGCATAAAGAGAGAGAGAGAGAGAGAAAGAGATGAAGAGGAAAGGCAGGTAGGTTAACTAGATATCAGTCTCCCGTTTGCTACCCTACACTGGCGATGGGAGATAGGGGTTAGAAAGATGACAGAAAGGAAAACTCTAAAAAAAATAAAAATAAAAATACATGCACACATGAAGACACACACACACAAAAGGCGTTCCAGTTGAAGACGTTCGCAAAGGCCGGTAGATCGCAGAAAGCGCAATAGCGCTTGCAACTGCCTTCTTCGGCGACGTTAGGTCCCTTCGGTGGTGTAGAATTCTTTTTTCAGATAGCGGTTGGTCGTCCAGTTGGTCAAGCTCGTGGCGAAGGCATTCCCGCTGTGAACTGTACTGAGGGCAAGCGCACAAAATATGGTAAATTGCTTCGTCATGGCCGCAGTGGTCACAGGTTGCGGTGTCGGTCATCCCTATGCGGAATGCATAGGCTTTGGTGAAGGCAACGCCCAACCACAGTCGATACAAGAGCGTGGCGTCTCTACGGCGAAGCTGTGATAGCGCTCGCAGACTTAATCTCGGATCAAGTGAGTACAGTCGAGCATTTCTTAAATGTGGCTCATTCCATTGCGACGTGGTGCGCTGCCGAGCAAGCAGGCGGAGCTTCCGTGCTGCGTCAGTTCTAGAAAGTGGAATTGGTACGTGGTGCTCCTCAATATGGGTAGAGCGAGCAGCTTGATCGGCCCGTTCATTGCTGATAATCCCGCAGTGACTTGCAAGCCATTGGAAGGTTATTTCATGGCCTGCATCACTTATATGTTGTAACGCCTCTGTAATGTGAAACATTAGCTGTTCGTGCGGTCCGCGTCGTAAAGGAGACCGTAGAGACTGCAGTGCCGCCTTCGAATCGCAGAATACCGTCAACTTGTGTGGCTGCTCATTACCAATGTAATGAAGGGCAGTAAGAGCGCTGCGAACTCTGCTGCCGTCGACGTTGTCGCGTGAGTCGTCCTAAATTTCATTGCTCTGGCTGTCGCTCGTATCAGGATTGCGGCTGTGGAGCTGTTTAGCAAGACAGATCCATCAGCGTAGATATGTGTAGAGTCACGGTAGCTCTCGTACAAAATTAGTAGTGTGAACTGCTTAAGGGCTGGTGATGATAGATGAGCTTTTTTCGTGATGCCAGGTATTGTGAGGTTGATTGTTGGCTGAGTGAGGCACCATGGAGGAATCGAAGGTCTCGCAGCCGGAGTGAAACATGATGGCAGTGATTCATCATGTGCAATAATCGTCTGGCTGAAAAATTTTCGAGGTCTGTCCGCCGGTAGAGAGGTTAAGTGTTGACGAGGAGTTCTGGTTAGATGCCTTAAATGGGTCCTGAGCACTTCAGTTTCATTGTGGGTCTTGAAAAGGTGGTCTCTAGCGACTGCTAGCGTAGCCGCTGTTGATGCACTCCGAGGCCGGCTTAGACAGATCCGGAGCGCTTGAGCCTGAACACTTTGTATTGTGCGTAGATTCGTTTTACCTGTGTTGGTTATTGCTGGCAAGCTGTATGGCAGAAAGCCTAGAAAAAGCACCTTGTACAGTTGTAACATACCACTTGTCGACATTCCGCAAGTCTTGCCAGTGAAAAACTTGAACAGGTGGAAGATGCCTATCAACCGTTTTTTTTTCACATATGATAAGTGAGGGCTCCATGACAAGTCCCTGTCGGTTATGACGCCTAGGAACTTGTGCGATCGAACACGTGGTATTATTTGGCCATTTATCATTACGCTGTAGTTTGTCATGGGTTTGCGCGTAAATGGCACTAGTGCGCATTGCTCGGAGGAAACTTCCAGGCCTCGATTACGGAGGTATATAGCAATTTGGGTGGTGGCTCTCTGAATTCTCGCTCGCTACTGTAGGCGTGTTACTGCCGACGTCCATATGATGATGTCATCCTCGTACATTGATAACCTGACTGTGCTTGGTACGTGCTCAAGGAGAGCAAGTAGAGTTAGATTAAATAACACAGGGCTAAGTAGACCGCCGTGGGGGACTCCACGGCAGCTAGAATGCAGACAAGTATGGCCTTCATCGGTGCTTACAAGAAAGGATATATGGAGAGATAGCTCCGTATCCATTGAAACATCCGACCACCCACTCCTACGTCTGCGAGAGCAAAGACGATGGCTTCATGCGTAACGTTGTCATACGTCCCTTTGACGACGAGGAACAAAGAAGCGCAGAGACGCTTGCGGCATTTCTCATGCTGAATGTAGGTGACCAAGTCGACGACGTTATCGATCGATGATCGATCACGTCGAAAGCCCACCATGGCATCCGGGTAGGTGTTCTGGTACTCCAAGTACGACTCCAGGCGTCCAAGGACCATCCTCTCCATTACTTTGCCCACACAGCTTGCCAAAGCGATCGGGCGATATGACGAGAGTTCCAATGGTGACTTGCCAGGCTTCAGTAGTGGAACAAGGCGACTTGTCTTCCAGCTTGTCAGTAGCACACCATCGCTCCAAGATTCATTGTACAGCTCAAGCAGCGCACCTCTCGCTCGCTCACCCAGATGACACAGAGCTCGGTAGGAAATTCCATCAGGTCCTGGCGCTCATGCACGGCCACACAAAGCTAATGCTGCCTTAAGTTCGTCGATTGAGAATGGTAAATTCATGCGGTGACACGTGGTGGCGGACAACTACTCGAAGGCATTGGAATGTTGGGAGCTGTGAGTTGGCCGGATAATCTCGCGCAGAAATCCTCTGCCACGTCAATCTCCGGTCTCTTTTGAGAAAGGGCAAGAGCCTTCAATGGGAACCGCTGTACGGGGAGCGTACAGAGACCGCGCACCGTTCTTCATAGTTGCGATAACGGCTTGCGTGGATCTAGCGACTCACAGAATGCAGTCCAACGTTGTGATTTGAGCTTGTCTAACGGGCGCTGGATCTTCCTATGCGTGCGTCTGGCGGTCCGCAAACCGTCCACTGTCTTCGTACGTCGGTATCTTCGTTCAGCACATCGTCGGATTGCTCGAAGTCGTTCTAGTTCCACATCAAATTCCGTCAGATGCGAAGAGCATGTGAGAGTGCGCATAGTGTCTTGCACCGCGCTCTTGATTGCCTCGTGCAAGTCGAAAGATGGATTGGTGTCGCAGTGTTCTTCCATCAAAGACTGAAATTTAGACCAGTCCACTCTTTGGATCATATTTCATATTTTGGAAGGGGACAATCCTCTGATCTTTACGTACGTGGGGATATGGCCACTTCCGTGCGTCTCTATATCCGCAAACCACACAGCACGTCTGTCAAGGCTTCGTGAGGCAAAAGCCAAGTCAAGACAGCTGCTGTATGTGGGGTCACGTAGTAACGTAGGGCTTCCATCATTCAGTAGCCAAAGTTCCTTACAGGAGGTGAAAGATACCAGAGCTCTGCCTCTCGCGTTGACCTTCGAACTTCCCCAGAGTGTATGATGGGCGTTGAAATCTCCAATGATGACCCAGGGATAGGTAGTTGAGGATAGGATGTCCCGTAGTCTTTTGTGATCAAATGGACTTGACGGAGATAGGTAGGCGCCCACAAAAGGAAAGGTAAGGTTCTTTTTCCGTATTAATAAGCATATATATTGATTATCGTCGTTACGTGGCACATGCTGATGAATATAAGTGAGGTCACGGTGGATAAACACCAAAACCTTACTGTTTTCACAAACGGTCGGCGACATAAACGATTCATATCCAGAAAGCCTTATCGGGTTCAATAAGTTCGGTTCGCCGCAAATGACGATAATCGGAAACATATTGACATACACGAAGCGACGGAAATTCGAAATGCGCGCTCTGAGTCCGCGGGCATTCCACTGAAAAATAGGTGCTTGTCAGACCTCATCCCTGAAAGACAGTTGCTGGGGAGCCATGGTCTACTCAAGCGTTGCCAGCGCCGGACTCAGAGCGTCCTGTACTTGAAGTGCACTTCTGGCAGACGGTGTGTGCATGTTGTTTAGCAACACGTGAATGGCATTCATTAAAGGCCTAATAAGAGCTATCACTTGCTCATCTGTTTTCCGCGACTCCTCGGATACAGCACCTTGCTGTACTGGGGGCGGCTTGTTCTGCGGCTCTTCTGCCGGTCGTTCACACGTAAGTGGCGGCCATTCCTTTGTAGAGAGAGATCTGGCAGTTTCCTCCCTTCCGTCATCAGTGTTTAGGGTCCTGGAGACTTCCGCTGATAGTGCTGCATGACGAGTTGACTTTTCTTGAAAAGTTGATATTCTCCGTCGTGAAGTCCTTCGACGGTGACGTCGTCTTCGCCGCACTTTCGCCGCGGCCTCTTTGTGCGTACAGCTGTCTCTCACTATTTGTTTAAGAAGGGTGATCTCTTTCTTGATTTGGGGGCAGTATTTGGAAGAGGCGCAGTGATCATCCTGACATTTGGGACACTTCAAAGTGGTAGCGCTGCAGTTATCTTCAGAGTGGGGTTCGGCACATTGAGGGCACACGGCGGAATTTCTGCAAACACCCTTCACATGGTCAATCTTCTGACAATTGAACCATGACATTGGTCTTGGAATCAATGGTCGAACCTGGTGGCGAAAGTAGCCAACCTTCACGTAGGATGGAAGGAAGTCACCTTTGAGCGTTATCCTCACACAACGTGTGTTACCGAGGCGACCAACATGCACGATGACGTTGTGTTCACTTGCTGGTTTTATGACAACTGGGAGGTCTGCGTTAGGTATTTCTTTGTCAATGTCATAAATGACTCCTGTTATTGCGGCACCATTCGCTGGAACGATGGAGCGGACCTTGATGTTAACCAGCTGCGTTACATGTTGTAGTATGTTCAGCGTGTTTGGGTTCATAACATTGATAGCCAGGATATGCCTAGTGTTTATCCTGACATCCTTGATCACGTTTGGCACGGTGTTTTCTAGATGTAAGGAGAGTGATTGTCTGTTGAGGACGCGTAGGTTGTCAGTAGCGTTCTGTGGCACAAACAGGATGGAGTGAGGCTATCGTTGAGGTGCTGTTTTCACGGTGTTCGAGCTGGACGCCGAAGACCCGTTGCGAATTCTTCGTTTGGCCTTGCGGTACTGGACAAGTCGAAAGCTGTGTTACGAGGACTCTTCACCTGATGCGGGGTACAGCTGTGTCCTCGCTATCACTCGATGTATTTCCTCGCTTCCTTGAACTGATGCCCGCGGGTGAACGGGCACCGTGAGGGTCTTCGGGGTGCTGTACATCCATCACCGCGATGTAGGGGGCGGTGGACTCCATAAGTGCAGTGAGAAGTCCAGAAAAGCACAGAGACGGGCGAGATGTGTTTCACAAGAGAAGCGCTTCGTCTTCCTCCCTGAGTAGGCATAATTAGTATGCAGTTCTACTCTGGCAAAGGTGCCAAAGAAAATTTTTATTAATTATATGCGTTAGAAGCGAGAAATTCCTGACCAATGGGCAGCCCTTGTTCACTCACTCACTCACTCACTCACTCACTCACTCACTCACTCACTCACTCACTCACTCACTCACTCACTCACTCACTCACTCACTCACTCACTCACTCACTCAGTCACTCACTCACTCACTCACTCACTCACTCACTCACTCACTCACTCACTCACTCACTCACTCACTCACTCACTCACTCACTCTTTAGCTCATTGATTTTTTTCAGGCAATATGGTCAGTGGAGCGATTTGGTAAAGGTAAATATGCGAGCTAATTAGGCTGCAGTGTGGAAAGGTGTAGCATTGCATAGAACCTTGCGTTCTTGCATCCGAGAGACACCATTTGGAAGTTCGTTGAAAGCACCGGCTTACGAGCAGTTTGCCGGCGAAATCCTTTGCGGAACACAGCTGCTTTGGTTCAGTCAGCACTTGCTAAATCGGGCCTAATGGAGGGCTTCTCCGCTAAGTCGTGCGGTTGCGGACAGTCTCCCACGGTGACTAATCCGCGCTGCAATACGACTGCAAGGCTGCAAGAGTTTGTCCTAGCGCTAAAGCCGGATAATGGAGTTCCTCATTACGTAGCTCAGATGTTGGCGCATGAGATCAAGCTTAATTACAGGGCATTCGCTGTTATGCGTATTCTGCTTCCCCCTGCTACCGATGCCGAAAATACCGGCGCGAGACTGGGGACTATCTGAGATTATCTGTAGGGAAAATAGCTATATTGGAATTCTCGCAAGAAGAACAAAAATACTTGAATTTATTTGTTTATTTATAAATTTTAAATATCCTTACAGACCCCATATAAGCCACTGGGTTAGGTGGGCGTCACAGAAGGACTTAAAGAGTATATATAATGGGCATATAACAAAACGTAATGTACATTCATTATAAATAGACAGTATAAAAATACACATCTTATACAAACATTAAAGCATTGCACAAAAATTGTCAAACTAAAAAAAAAACACAATATGCCGTTTTTTAGTACGAGTAAATTTCAAAGTAATCCTTTCATTTTTTTTTATAAATTGAGTGAAATGCTTCTATGGCATCCTACTTAAACTACGCAATCTGTTATATGAGTGTTCAGTTAGGGATCAATACACTAAAACTGCTACGAACGGGTTGAAGCAATCCGCAAAAAAAGCAGCTGTTAGATTTATTTTGAAGAAATTCTCACAATCTGATTCTCCCTCCAAGAGAGAGAGAGAGAGAGAGGAAAGGGGAAAGGCAGGGAGGTTAACCAGAGAAAAAGATCCGGTTGGCTACCCTACGCTGGGGAGAGAGGGGAGGGGGAGGTAAAGTGGTAACAAAGTAGAGATAAGGAAAGGAGGGAGCATAGACACACAATCACAATCGGTCACTGTCACCGAATACTGTCATCGCACAGCACAGTGACACTTGAAGCACTGTCAACATCTGTTCAGGCTACAGCCGCCTGTCCAATTCTGTCGCCCTCAAAAACCGCAACAGTGCACTCGTCGCCCTCTGCTGCGAAGGCTTATGATGGCGGTATTTTAAAATAAGTTCCTCTGTGAGAGGTCTTTGGTCGAAGCGCGCTATCGCGGTTGCGAGTGATTGTCTCTGTAAATTATATCGAGGACAGTCACAAAGAAGGTGTTGAAAAGTCTCCTCGTCACCGCAGTCCTCACACGAGGCGTCGTCGGCCCATCCAATTCGGTAAGCGAAAGACTTGGTGAAAGCCACCCCTAGCCATAGTCGACAAAGCAGGGTAGCTTCGCGACGGCAGAGTCCAGGTGGAATACAAAGGGGTAGAGAGGAGTCAAGATTGTGGAGTCGGTAGTCGTGAAAACTTCCAGCGTTCCACAAGGATAACGTGATGTCACGGCTGATCATACGAAGTTTTCGAGCGGCATCTGTCCTTGATAACGGTATCGGCTCCTCTTCGTCCCCTTGAAAAGCCGACCGAGCAGCGTTATCAGCGTGTTCGTTCCCTATGACTCCGCAGTGACTCGGAAGCCATTGAAATGTCACGTGGTGTCCTCTCTCAGTTAAGGTATGAATGAGTTCTCTAATCTCAAATACCAGTTGTTCGTGTGGTCCGCGCCGCAGGGCCGATAGCAGAGATTGCAGTGCAGCCTTCGAGTCACTGAATATTGACCATCTTCGAGGTTGTTCTTGGCTGACGAGACGAAGTGCAGCGCGAAGGGCTGCAAGTTCCGCGGCCATCGGTGTCGTTGGGTGACATGTCTTGAAACTGATGGTGGTGGCTTTCGCTGGGAAGACCACGGCTCCAGAGGAACACTGGGGAGTTGCCGATCCGTCAGTATAAATATGTACGTGTTCGGCGTACCTCTCGTGCAAAAGGAGCAGAGTTAGTTGTTTAAGAGCAGGTGATGACAGCTCAGATTTTTTCCTGATTCCTGGTACGGTGAGGTGTACTGTGGGTCGAGCCAAACACCATGGAGGAATTGATTGCTTAGTTGCGGGGGTGAAGCCTGATGGGAGGCAGGTATAATACTTCGATATCGTAGTACAAAATGCTGCCTGCGGCCTTTCTGACGGTAGTGTTGCCAGATGGTGGGAACAGGCACGGGCAACGTGCCTAATGTGCACTCTCAACACCTCTACCGCAATGTGTGTCTGTATAGGTTGGTCCCGAGCAATCGCAATAGTCGCTGCTGTCGATGTGCATTTTGGCAAACCAAGACAAACCCTGACACCCCGAGCTTGAATAGCCTGTAGAGCACGAAGATTTGTCTGGCAGGTGTTAGTCAGTAAGGGCAAACTGTATCTCAAGAAGCCCAGAAAAAGAGCCCTGTACAATTCCAACATTGCATGCACTGACATTCCCCAAGTCTTTCCTCCCAGAAACTTGAAAAGTTGGGAGATTGCTGTCAGACGCTTTTTCAAGTAGGTCACGTGCGGGCTCCATGACAGATCTCTATCAATGATTATGCCAAGAAATTTGTGAGTCTTCTCATAAGAAATTATCTGGCCATTTATTGATATGACGTAGGGTGTCATTGGTTTGCGAGTGAACGCCAGCAGTGCACATTTGTCTGACGAGATTTCAAGACCTTGGTTGCGGAGGTATATAGCTGTTAGAGTAGCAGCTTTTTGAAGTCTTGCACGTATCTGAGGACGTGTCACACCTGAGGTCCATATACATATGTCGTCGGCGTACATTGATATCTTGATCGCTGCTGGCAGATGATCAACGAGACCAATGAGTGTGAGGTTGAATAGGGTAGGGCTTAGTACACCGCCTTGAGGAACACCTCGGTACGTGTAGTGTAGTGCGGTTTTGCCATCACTGGTACAGACAAAAAACGATCTCATAAAAAGGTAATGAGAGATCCATTGGAAAACTCGACCACCTAGGCCAACCATCTCAAGAGCATCGAGGATCGTATGCCCCCTTGACATCCGAGAACAAAGCTGCAGATAGTCTTTTGCGTGACTTTTGAAGCTGGACGTACGTAGCGAGATCAACAACACTGTCTACTGAAGAGCGATCTCGTCGAAAACCAGCCATGCAATTCGGTAACATGTTGTAGTGCTCCAGGTACCACTCCAAGCGGGCAAGGATCATCTTTTCCATTATCTTTCCCACACAGCTGGCCAGCGCTATTGGGCGGTATGAGGTGGGTTCAAGTGGGGACTTGCCTTGCTTCAGGAGAGGGACCAAGCGGCTTATCTTCCATTCTTCGGGAACCATGCCATCCTGCCAAGATAAGTTGTAGAGATGTAACAGTTCTCTCCGTGCGCTATCATTCAGGTTGTTCAAGGCACGGTAGGATATTCCATCTGGTCCCGCGGATGAAGAACGCCTGCATAGAGCAAGAGCCGCTTCTAGTTCCTCCATTATGAAAGGAAGATCCATGCGGCCGTCACGTGAAACAGGGATGCGACTGGGGGCTGGAAAGCCTGGACCGGTTGCTTGGCCAGCGATCCTTGCACAAAAGTCCTCTGCAACATCAGCCTCCAGCCGCCCCTGGAAGAGTGCCAGCGCTTTGAATGGGAAGCGTTGTTCAGGGAGGGAACGTAGACCACGTATGGTTCTCCAGATGTGGGAAAGTGGTTTTCGGGGGTCTAGTGACTGGCAAAATCTTGTCCAACGTCGAGATGCCAATCTATCCATGCGACGTTGAATTTTCTTTTGTAGTCGTCTGGCTGTCCTAAGGTCTTCGATGGATTTTGTACGCCGGTAACGCCGCTCCGCACGACGACGGAGTGCACGAAGTCGCTCCAACTCTATATCCAATTCCGTGCGCTTCGACGAAACCGTGACCGTGCGCGCGGCGTGTAGCATTGCAGACTTGATTGCTTCCTCTAATCCAGAGGACAGGCCCTCTCGACAAGCACCCTCCATGGTGGAAGTAAAAGTGGTCCAATCAATTAATCGAATGGTGTTCCGTGGGGTGGGACTGGACATTCCTTTGATGACAAGGTATGTGGGAATATGATCACTCCCGTGTGTCTCGATATCCGAAAACCATTTAACATATCTTGTGAAAGTGCTGGAGACGAAAGCTAGGTCAAGACAGCTGCCATAATTCACGCCTCGTATAAACGTTGGGCTGCCGTCATTCAGGAGTGAAAGGCCGTGGTTACAGGCGAAGTTTGCAAGTCTTTGCCCTCTTGCATTTGTTCTTGCGCTTCCCCATGCAATATGGTGCGCATTAAAATCTCCGATGATCACATATGGGGCAGGGCACTGTTACGTTTCGCCTTCAACGCGCGGTAATGCCGGCGCGGATGCAACGGACGCCGGGGCTTTGTTCAAAACGGCGGACATTTTGGCCTGTTCGACGCCGCCGCAACGCCTACCCGCCAAGCGTGTCCAGGCGTGTTTCAGTGCCACGTGTCTTCGTGTGTGCGTGTGTGTGTGTGTGCCCTCGCTTGTCAAAACGCGGAAGCCGGGGAGCGGAGTTCCCCGAATGAGGAGCCTGGACGTCTCTCGGCTCAACTGTTCGCGCCGTCGTGCGGGTGAGGGTTGGCGATGCGTCACTACACTCGGTTCAGCAGGTCTCTCGGCCCGACAGTTCGCGCCGTCGTGGGCTCCTGCTGCGCCGTCCCGTGACCTTCATCCCGTGACCTTCCCTCCTTCCCTTTTGGACCGCGACGCCGGGAGTATAAGAGCAGCTGCCCCCGGACGCCAAGAGAGAGGCTCCGATTTGTACTGTTGAGTTACGTGCTCTCCCGTCTCTCCACTCCGGTCGACCTGACCGGCCGCTCTTTTGCTATGTTAGAATAAACAAGTTGTTCTGTTACCAGTCTTCTCATGCTTTGCCGGGACCTTCGGATGCTTCCAGTGCCCCAGGCCGCCAGGCCAACGCTACCCTTGGGGCTTGCGACCCATTGGCAATATCGGGCGTCAGCACCGAGATACCAACAACTCGGGCCAGCGGTGCGATTACAACATCTGGTTGCCAGCGGTGAGATCGCGACAACGGAGGCCAGCAGCGAAGAGATGCGGTTGACTGTATGCTGAGCAGCTCAACGACCATCCGGGAGCAGTGCAACGAGCCCTGTGTGATGACTGGTTGCCTGCAGCGGAACGACTGCGCTGAAGTCTTGGCTGCGAGGTTTGGTGAGTGCGGGACTTTCTTCTTCTGAGTTTTGCCAGGCTTTTGTTAGTGTTAGAAACAGAGCTGGTAATTGTGGTTGTCGTTGCTACCGGGTTAGTTTGCGGCAAGACAATAGTAGGCAGTAGAGAAAGCAGCATTCAGAGCAGCCATGGATTTGAAGTCGTTGCGCAAACCGAAATTGTTGGAGCTTGCGAGAGAGTTGGGTCTGGATGTCTCAGACAAACTCAGAAAACCAGAACTGCTAAGGGCTATTCTTGAGTTAGAAGCTGAGGATGACGAGCTGTCGGAATGCCTTGAGACCATTGAGGAGAGGGAGACGGCAAAAAGACAGGAGCGCGAACTTAAAGAGCAAAAAGAGAAACAGGAGCGCGAACTTAAAGAACAGAAAGAGAAAGATGAGCGTGAACGAAAAGAACAGAAAGAGAAAGAGGAGCGTGAACGAATAGAACAGAAAGAAAAAGAAGAGCGTGAACACGCTTTGGAAATGAAGCGCCTCGAGTTAGAGATGGAACGCGCTCGTAATGGAAGTCAGGCACACGGTGCAGGAGAACGAGTATTGTTCAAAATGACTGACCTGATGCGGCCGTTTAAGCTTGGAGAGGACATTGGTTTGTTCCTGGTTAACTTTGAGCGAACGTGCGAGAAGCAGCGGTTCTCTCGGGAAACGTGGCCACAGCGCTTGCTCACTTTGCTACCCGGCGAGGCGGCCGACGTAGTCGCTCGCTTGGAGAGAGAGGAGGCAGAGGATTTCGACAAAGTGAAATCGAGTCTGCTAAAAAAGTACCGGCTGTCAGCGGAGGCGTTCCGTCGGAAGTTTCGGGAAAATGAGAAAGGCAAAAGTGAGTCATATACAGAGTTTGCCTACAGGCTTATGTCAAACATGCAGGAGTGGCTCAAAGAAGAGAAAGCGTTTGGTGACCACGAGAAAGTTCTGCAGTGTTTCGGGCTAGAACAGTTTTATAGTCGGTTACCTGAGAACGTGCGGTACTGGGTCTTGGATAGGCCAGACGTTAGTACGGTGGCTAGAGCCGCTGAGTTAGCCGAGGAGTTTGTGACGCGTCGGGCTCGCGGAGCTAAGGACGGTCAAAAGGGTGAATTGGGCTCCAAGTTTGAGAGGCCGAAGTTCACACCCATGAGAGCAAACGGGGATACACGTAGTGCGGATGCGAGTGAAAGCAGTCCGACCGAACGTACGGAGACGGCGGCAACCGAAGCCGAACGCAGAAAGCGGTTCGAGATGAGGCAAGCGCGCGTTTGTTATACGTGCCAGAAGCCGGGTCACTTTTCGGCGCAGTGCCCAGAAACAAAACCAAAAGTCGTGTTTTTTTCATTAGGCAGCACTGACGAGAACATGAAGCTTCTCGAGCCTTACATGCGAGACCTCCTCGTGAACGGGAAAGAGTGCCGAGTGCTTCGCGATACCGCAGCTACGATGGATGTAGTTCACCCCTCTTACGTAGAACCCGATATGTTCACAGGCGAGTGCGCATGGATCAAGCAAGCTGTGGAAGCTCATAGCGTGTGTCTGCCGGTAGCAAAAGTGCTTATTGAAGGACCTTTCGGAGCACTTGAGACGGAGGCCGCAGTGTCATCTATGCTGCCCCCCCAGTACCCGTACCTATTTTCGAACAGGTCCGATCACCTGCTGCGCGAGAAGGGGCTTTTGTTTGGTGAGGCTAGCGTTCAGGCCTTAACCAGATCGAAGGTTCGGGAGCTCGCTGCAAAGGCGGTAGATGCGGGACCGACGTGGTTGAACGATGAGAAAGGGTCAGAGGCGCAGCAAGCTAGTATTCAGAGCACGCCCGAACGGGATAAAATTGATCCTGTAGCGTTAAAGGCACCAGATACTGGAGAGGAAATTCCCGATGCGGGAAAGTTAGAAGAGCTTCCGGTCGAGCTTCCGGGACTAGGCTCAGTGACGAACAGGAAAGACACCGATCAAGTCATTAGTGACTTAATAAGTAAAGCATCGCTGTCGCCTGAGCAGAAAACCGAACTACACCAGCTCTTACAAGAGTTTCAAGGTCTGTTCTCTGAGAGGCCTGGTAGGACTTCTGTCCTTACTCATGACATAGAACTTACCTCCCCAGAGCCAGTACGATCCAAGGCGTACCGGGTGTCACCCCGCCAGAGCGATATTATGGAGGCTGAGGTAAAGAAAATGCTACAGCTCGGTGTTATTGAAGCGGGTGAGAGTGATTATACCTTCCCTTTGATTTTAGTTGAGGTACCGGGCAAGGAACCTCGTCCTTGCGTCGACTACCGCAGGCTTAATTCCATCACTAAGGATCAAATTTATCCGATCCCTAACATCGAGGAGCGCCTTGAGAGAGTGGGTAGCGCTCAGTTTATTTCCACCCTAGATCTTGTCAGGGGTTATTGGCAGGTTCCACTTACAGAAGAGGCTAGTAGGTATGCGGCGTTCATTTCACCCATGGGGACATTCCGTCCTAAAGTTTTGAGTTTTGGTTTGAAGAACGCGCCATACTGCTTTTCAAGCCTCATGGATAAAGTGTTGCGGGGACAGCAAGAATTCGCTTTACCGTATCTAGACGACGTAGCGATATTCTCCGCATCCTGGCCTGAACATATGGCGCACTTGCGGGCAGTGCTAACCCGCCTGCGTGATGCGGGCTTGACAGTCAAGGCTCCCAAGTGCCAGTTAGCACAGGCCGAGGTTGTCTACCTCGGACACGTGATTGGTCGGGGTCGTCGCCGCCCCTCTGAAATAAAGGTGGCCGCTGTGCGAGACTTCCCGCGACCGCGCACGAAGACCGATATTCGGTCGTTCTTAGGTGTCGCCGGCTACTATCAGAGGTACATCCCCAGGTACTCTGATATCGCGGCTCCCTTGACGGATGCTCTAAGAAAGACAGAGCCGCAAACAGTCGTCTGGGAGGAGACGAAGGAAAGGGCTTTTAGCGCCCTAAAGAGCGCCCTAACAAGCCAGCCGGTGCTACGATCGCCCGACTACACAAAAGGGTTCGTTGTTCAGTGTGATGCTAGTGAGCGAGGCATGGGCGTTGTACTGTGCCAACGGGAAAATGGAGAAGTAGAACACCCCGTCCTGTATGCTAGTCGTAAGCTGACCAGTCGTGAGCAGGCGTATAGCGCCACCGAGAAAGAGTGTGCGTGTATCGTGTGGGCCGTTCAGAAATTGTCATGTTACCTAGCTGGCTCGAGGTTTATCATTGAAACGGATCACTGCCCTCTCCAATGGCTGCAGACCATCTCTCCCAAAAATGGCCGCCTCCTGCGCTGGAGCCTCGCTTTGCAACAATATTCCTTTGAGGTGCGTTACAAAAAGGGGAGTCTCAACGGTAACGCCGATGGCTTAAGTCGAAGCCCCTAACGTGAGAATCAGCCTCAAAATTGCTTGTTACTGATGTTTTTCTTCCTGAGGCAGGATTTTTAACTTATTGCTTTTGTATAGTGTTTCAAAGTGATGATGTGCTTTCTAGTGCAATTTTCCGATTTGTGGACGCGTTCTGAGTGCTGCTAAACTACTGTAAGGAACTAGGCAGCAGTATAAAAGGGGAAAGAGCCTGGCAGGGCTTAGTGAGGGTTGTGCCGTGCTTGCTGACTGAGCGGTTGACTTTTGGCGTGGTTCTAACGCTTGCCGGAAACGAGAACAAAAATGTCAACTCTCCCGAAGTCACTTTGCAGTGTCCTGTGTGCACCTGAACGTGAGAACGAGGCCTTCTCTGTGCGCTGCGCTCAAGAAACGCCCAAGGACGCCCAACTTCGGTTATGAGCATCATCGAGCGACATCCCTCCGGACAGCGGATGCAGTCCCCTGACCATCGGGATCTCCTTCCCCCGGCGGGGCGGTCTGTTACGTTTCGCCTTCAACGCGCGGTAATGCCGGCGCGGATGCAACGGACGCCGGGGCTTTGTTCAAAACGGCGGACATTTTGGCCTGTTCGACGCCGCCGCAACGCCTACCCGCCAAGCGTGTCCAGGCGTGTTTCAGTGCCACGTGTCTTCGTGTGTGCGTGTGTGTGTGTGTGCCCTCGCTTGTCAAAACGCGGCAGCCGGGGAGCGGAGTTCCCCGAATGAGGAGCCTGGACGTCTCTCGGCTCAACTGTTCGCGCCGTCGTGCGGGTGAGGGTTGGCGATGCGTCACTACACTCGGTTCAGCAGGTCTCTCGGCCCGACAGTTCGCGCCGTCGTGGGCTCCTGCTGCGCCGTCCCGTGACCTTCATCCCGTGACCTTCCCTCCTTCCCTTTTGGACCGCGACGCCGGGAGTATAAGAGCAGCTGCCCCCGGACGCCAAGAGAGAGGCTCCGATTTGTACTGTTGAGTTACGTGCTCTCCCGTCTCTCCACTCCGGTCGACCTGACCGGCCGCTCTTTTGCTATGTTAGAATAAACAAGTTGTTCTGTTACCAGTCTTCTCATGCTTTGCCGGGACCTTCGGATGCTTCCAGTGCCCCAGGCCGCCAGGCCAACGCTACCCTTGGGGCTTGCGACCCATTGGCAATATCGGGCGTCAGCACCGAGATACCAACAACTCGGGCCAGCGGTGCGATTCCAACAGCACACAGACAAGATGTTCGTTAATCGTTTGGAATCAAAAATACTTGAAGGCGATATATAAACGCCTACAAGTGTAAACATGAGTTTGCCCTTTTTAATTGTTAGGCAAACGTAGTGATTTTTATCATGAGGCGGAATCGGCTGGCGAACATAGGTCAGTTCTCGACGAATAAAAACGATGACTTTGCTGCATGCATTAGTTGTTGCGGATATAACAGCTTCGTATCCCGATAATCTGACTGGTTTTGATACATTAGGCTCACATATGACAATGACTGGGAACAAATTAGTATATACATACTGACGAAAGTCCGAAAGGCGTGATTTTAGTCCTCTTGCGTTCCACTGTATGATTGAGGCTGCCTTGACTTCCTCTCGAAACGATGGGCGATGGCTGGCCATGTCTCTATTCGAGGGACTCAAGCACTGGGCTTAAGGCGTCTAGTACTTTCAGTGCATTTTGAGCAGACGTAGTTCCAAGGTTCGACAGAATCACTCGAATGGCATCTATGAGGGGACGCAGCATTGAAAGGACTTGACGATCTGCTTTGGGCGTGGCATCAGCGGCAGGAGTAGGCTCCCGAGCGGGCTTGACAATCTGCAGTTCTGTGGGAGATTGCTGGCTCGGAAGCGCAGGCCATTCTTCTTGAGACAAATTCCGTTCAGGCGACTCCCTTGTGCTGTTCAGCCCCTTTTTGGCCTGATTGGAGAACGTGGGTGCTACAATGGAAGCGGCCCTCTCCTTTCGCGGTTCTGCCTTTTTTGAGGAGGTTCGGTGACGCCGACGCCGACGCCGGATCGTTGCAGCAGCCTCCCTGTGTGTCGAATTGTCCCGAACCATTTGCTTGAGAACAGCGACCTCTTTCTTGATGCGAGGGCAGTCCCTAGACGAGGCAGCATGGGAACCATTACAGTTGCCGCACTTTAGGACAGTAGCCCGGCACGTCTCCACCGCGTGAGGTTCAGCACAACGGGGACACAGTATCGAGTTTGGGCAGACACCCTTGACATGTCCCAGCCTAAAGCACTGATGGCATTGAAGAGGCTTTTGTACGAAGGGCCGAACAGGGTGTCGGAAGTGACCGACTTTGACGTGTGTTGGTAAGCAATGTCCTTTGAAGATCAGTTTGACGCAGCGCGATGTTCCAAGGCGGCTCACACGCGTGATGACAACACCCTCACTTGCTGGTTTGACGAGGATAGGCAAGTCCGCGTTGGGAATGGCGACATCGATGTCATAAATGACACCTGCTGTGGATGCGTCATCCATCGGGATATATGAACGCACTTTGATGCGCCCTAGCACCGAGATTTGCTTCAGTTTTTCGAGCGCACTCCCGTTGGTAACATCAATTGCGAGGACATTTTTGTGTGCATTTATACGAATGTCCTTAATTTCATTCGGCACGACCCCTTCCAAGAAAACAGATAGTTCTTGCCTGTTTAGCAGTCGGAGGTTGTTTGAGGGCTCTTCGGGTACGAACACGATGGCGTGAGGCCAGCGTTCAGGCCTTGACTTCAGAGTCGCCGTGCTCGCTTGCGTTGGTGGGTTCGCGTTGACAGTCCTCCTTTTGGCCCTCTTTCTGCGGACAGTGATGAAGCTATCATCCGATGAGTCTTCATCCGACATTGAGTATAGCTCAGTGTCCTCGGTGTCACTGAGCACGCTTCCTCTCTTCCTCGTGAGGGACGGCCTTGATGACCTCTGGCCAGGAGGGCCTCTGGAAGGCTCCGCGTCCATGGCCACAAAACCGGGAGCCGAGGCACCAGGAAATTCCGAAGAATTCGTCGGAAAACAGAGAACACAGATAGAAGCGTTCTAAGAAGAAGGTACTTCGTCGTCGTCCTCCCTTCTCCCTCCAAAATATGCAAATAAATCATATCGCACAGCTCGAGCTTAGAATACACAAAGAGTCTTCAATTCCTTAACGTACTTTAAAACAGTTTTACTCTAGACTATTCTTCATATTCACTGTAGTTATCGACTAGTCCGACGTTTGTCGAACTTTTGCAGTATGTGAGCCCTTCTATTAGTAGCAAGACTACCATGACGTGCCATTTCTATCAGCCTCCTGAAAATTTTCTTTTTTTTCAATGACACAGATAAGAATATTTTTAATTATTTAAAATATATTCAAACAGCAGAAAGTGGTACCGAAAGTGCTTACTGATGTTTTTTAACGAGCACTGATTTTTTGGCATATTTTAATGCGAAGGATGTATTTACTCTCCTGATTCAAGCAAATCAATGTATATCAAAGTGATCAATTTGTCGCTATAGCCAGCATTTCGGCAATTGACAATGAAGGTAAAATTACTTCGCTTGAAACAGAACTCCCATGCCGCTACAGCCGTCAGTCATTCTCAACCATATCGGCTTAAACCCAATAGTGCCATTTCATGGAGACCACTTAGGCCGTGGTTGGGACGCTGTGTTCGCTGGAGATTTCTGTGCACCGACCAAAATGTTAGATCGCTGTTTCTGTCGCACTTCTGCGGTCCATCTTCTGTCCTAAATTAATATTACACTCTGCATAATAAGTATCGTTCAGCAGTGAAACACACAGAAGTAAGTATGCTTATGTTACTCTGAAGAAAACAGTATTGAAAGAGAATCGGGCACCGAGACAGAAAATTTGTCTGTGTTCCAGCGAGCGGAATGTTCGCACAGCTGGGCCCTCCATGGCCACCTGAAAAAGGCTCAACACCCATTGGAAGGTCATGATTCGCAGTTTGCGAAACACTATACTAAACTAACTTATCACTGTAGGCGGAACGCGTTAACACAGTGTTTTGCACGAACTAACCCACCAAGAAACTGCCTAATTGAATTCCGCACCTAATGTTAAAGTAATAACTGCCTATTCTTCATTGTTGTAGTATGCTTCATGGTCTCGTTGTTTGCCATTGTATGTAGTGTTGCCCTTGCTGCTGGGATCGTGTGTCTGAAATAAATAATTTTCATAGGAGGGCAAAGAAAACATTACATGTGCGAGAAAGTCTGGCAGTGTCTTGTTTTACAACAAGAAAGCTTTCTGTTGAATCGGCAGTACCCATGCTAACTTTTATCCAAATATGCAATTCTTGATCAGTATTCCAATAAGCCACTTCACCTTCACTATAATAGCGGAGCTGGTGTAATATTAAGATCGATATTCCGTCGTTGCTATTTTATTCTTGTTATCAGCCGTCAATGGTCGCTCGATCTCGGTCATCAAGTGCGCATACCACCGATCGTTTCACTGATGAAGCACGAAGAAGGACACAATTGGAATGGACTCGTTACATCATCCCTCCGATCACAAGTTATAATGCGTGGTACACCAACGCGTGAAGGTCGAATAATTTATTTTCAAGGCACTGGAGCCTGAATTTAAAGAAAGTGAAGCTGGTATAGAGGATCTAGTCTGTATATTTTAATGAGTCGTGATAACTACAGTGAATAATTAAATCTATTCAGTAGTGACATGTGTTGCTTTCTTCATAGAAATATTTCAACCATCGGCTAGTGATGGAGGCACTACTGGCTGTAGGCACCACGACGCAGCAGAAAGCAATTCATCGGCAATTGCTGACGGCCAACGGCAGGTAGAAGATTGTATTAAACGTGGTAGTGCCTTGAGTAAAGCACTTGTGAATAGTAATATACCGGCACATTGAGATCAAATGAAATCACAGTAGGTAAACATAGGGCTCAATTAACCTGCGGAGCGAAGTCTCGGATTTCGTGCTTTGCTGAACACAAGTGGAACCGTGTAACGTACGACAATCCCATTCTGGTTTTATTCCAATCTCCTGACGTCAAATTTACGTAACCGCCAGTGAAAGCGTCGGATGGTGACCTGCGGATTCGTTTCATTTGCCCAACCAAACGCTCTACACATTTATAGGAGGTCAGTTTTCTTTGCTTCGGAATTAACTACCATTGCGAACCATGATAGCTCATTGCTATCTAATTGGCAGACAAGAGGCGAGGAGCGTGCTGAAGTGGAGAGAGCTAGCTTAGTGAAAGTAGATATCCGGACGAGGAGAGTGGTGCCAGCGTCCGCGAATGGTCCACTTTCCCTTTGCTAGTTGGCTGAACCCGTGCCTATAGATAGCTCGCGGCGGCATGCAGCGGAAGGTTAGATATACCGCTCAAACGGATCCTCACAGAAGAACACTTGTTAAGCGATGTCGCATACTTGCCGGAAAGGCTCGACAACGTTACACTGCAATACAAAAATATTTATTATGCGCATATAAATCCATTCTCCTCGGAAGATCCGAGTAGCCAGGACCAGAGCGATTGGCAGGCAGTCATCCTTTGTTTATTTCTAAACGGGGCAGACTCCGGCTGAAAAAAAAATCTGTTTTGTTTCGCATATTAATTCACATTTAGTACGTGCACGTCACCTGGAGGCGGCGAGTTTTCTTAGTTTTTTGACCTCGTGTGGCCGACGGGCGAAGTGGGCACAGCTCCAGAAATTCTGACCAGTAGCTAAGGGCCAGTGGCGAGAACAGTGTAGAGTCAAAATATTTGAATATTTTATTAACGGCCTAATCATGCATTACATGTGAGTGCACGTCATGTTAGATTTTTGCGGTTTTCATTACGTCACGCGGCTGAAAGGCGAAATGGGACTGGCCCCCCAAAATTTTGACCAAACGTGGAGAAATGAAATAGAAACAGATTGGAATTACTTGAGTTTATAGCGCCCCTGGCAAAAACAAATCGTATGTTTGAACGGAAACACACCTAATGAGAATCTTAAAACCGTCATGGGCCAGCTGATCTTGCTCATTTCTTTTCTCGGTGACTATCTGGTTCTCAAAGTTCTTTTTCGACACTGAAACGGGCTGTATGACCGCTTATCCTCCTTATAAACACCCCGGTTTTGTTAAATACGCTGAATCACCAAGTTTTAGATAAGCGTTCTAAAACAAGGCAGGAATTAAGCGAATGCAGTTGATACTCCAGCACAAACATAATGAGACTTTTTTCAACATGATGCTTATATGAGTTTGCGAATACACACACACACACACACACACACACACACACACACGTATATATATATATATATATATATATATATATATATATATATATATATATATATATATATATCATAAGAAGGCAACAAACAAACACACCAAGGACAACATAGTGAAAATTACTCGTACTTGCTAACTGAATTAAAGAAGCGATAAATACTGGCAATCGAAGTGGATGCAAAATCAACTTGCCTCAGGTGTGAAACGATCCCACGTCTTCACATGAAGACCCGCCGTGGTAGCTCAATGGCTATGGTTTTGGGCTTCTGAGGACGAGGTAGCGGGACCGAATCTCGGCCATGGCGGGGACATGTCGACGCGGGCGACATGCGAAAACACCCTTGTACTTAGATTTAGGTGCACGTCAAAGAACCCCAGGTGGTCGAAATTTCAGGAGTCCTCCACTACGGCGTGCCTCATAATTAGAAAGTGGTTTTGGCATGTAAAACCCCATAATTTAATTTAATATTTATTTTTCGCATGATGCGCGCGATGCTCTAACCAATTCAACTACTGCGGAGCCGTTTTCCCATCCACTTTCTTGGGTATTTATGTTTTAGTACTAGAACGAATCTTGGACGTGTTAGCCAGCGCGACAACTCACAAACCTTGGCGGCGGATGTGGATCCTCTCGGCTGAGGCGTCGCGAGTACGTGGATAGGAAAACACCACCGTGGTAGCCCAATTTGTTATAGCAGCGCACGCGTAATGTGATGACGTGGGGTCGTTCCACACCTGAGAGAAGTTGATTTTTCGTTCACTTCCATAGACATTAATTTATCTCGGATATATATATATATATATATATATATATATATATATATATATATATTGCTACAAAATACAAAGAAACAAGGCAGATCAGTCCCCGTGTTATCACCAACGAAATTGTTCAGTTCGAAGAAGGACTCCCCTAATTATTCTCTCTGCCCCCTCACCCGCTACTCCACTCATTCCCCACTTCTACAACTGTTCAATATGCGCCCCTTTCGTGACAGGACACACGTCCAGACGATAATCATGCTCATTTCGGAAATATTGTAGCATAGTCCTGTCAATTGTCTGCACTGCAGGACTGACGAGTTCTTTGAGCTCGACTAAGGAATGCTGTAGTGGGGACGCGTTAAGGACCTTGTATAATACGTGCCCCCGCAATCCTTAGTCGAGCGCAAAGAACGCATCAGTGCTGCAGTGCAGGCAATTGACAGGACTATGCTACAAAAAGTATGGAACGAGCTCGATTATCGCGTGGACGTGTGTCGTGTCACGAAAGGGACACATATTGAACATTTTCAGTAGATGTGTAAACTTGGTGAGTTTTTAGTTCTTTTCGTGTATTTTTCATGTGTGCAAGTGTAATACTTTTGAAAATATAGCCTTTTCAAAACGAATGAATCATTTATGCTAGCTCTTAGAATGGAGGATAGCGGAAAGTGAGATGAAAGTACTGAGAGGGTAACGAAACCCACCGCTTAATGGACAAAGGGGGTTAGAAACAGCAACGGCTACCGTACCGCCTGAAGCGGGCATGCAGGTCAGACGCCTCCATGTCGATCTACGGCCTTCTTTGACCACTTCGTAAGCATAGGTGCGCGTTCTTGGAAGCAAGGATAGATTAGCCCGCACTGAAGCACAAATGGTGGCTCGCGCTTGCTGACAAAGATGCAATTTAGTTTTTCTTAATTAACGAGATTTAATGCATATACTGCATTCGTAGCAGCGTAATTATGTGTACCAGCTGCGGGTACCTTGCTGCTATGGCTGGCCGTTCACTGTGATCGACCTCATCACTTTATGCTGTCGTTCTGTACTCACTATGAGGCTTTTGCAATGCTTAAACACATGCGGAGACACAGTTAAGCCAGCAGTGACAAAACATTGCTGCCTAAATTGTATGTTACAGTATGAGCGTAGTGAGTCCTATCGTGGTTATTACCACGCATCTTCCGGCAGGCGATCTGACAGCTTCTGAACCGATGGCAACAGCTTTTGCGTGACCTAACTAACCGCCATGATAATGTGATAATATTCTGAAGGCGTCATCATAAAAAAAAGAACACAAAATGCACGTAAATGTCCCGAGCCAGTAGGTTTATGCCCTCAGTTGCAGTGCCGGCTCGGTGAATTATTACCAACGTTAGAAACGAGCTGAAAATGATACGACGTAATACTGCTCACATACGGAAAAGCGAAGAAACTATTTTCCCAGCCTAAAATGGCTGCCTCACGGCTAGAAGTTGACGCTAGCAACGAGAAAGCTTCGTAGCACTGCAGAATCATTTATTCAGAGTGAGACAAAGCATGTGGCGCGCAAACAACGAGGGTTACAATAGCGTCTAAAATATTTTGTTATAAAAGGAAGATCAAGCTTCAGGTCGCAATTCCATTTTTTTAGTAAATCAACCAATTACATGCACGTAGATTACATTTCGCGGTAAATGGTCGAGTTACAGGGCGGCACGTAAGCTGCATCTCTTCTTTCCGGTCACTCTGTATGCGATGCTTGAGCTGGCTGCTTCAATTCCATAAAGTGGACTTAAATACTTCTATATGCTCTCCTCCCGGCTAAAGTGGGAAGGAGACGCATATTCTCTCCACTGATAAACACGACCATCTTTCACATGCGCCGAAGATAACGTCACGTTCTGATGCCGCAAATTGTACACACGGTGTAAGACGCCAGGCAGACAGAGAGATTTCGTTTGCAAGAAAGGTAGAGTGGTCGACCTCATCTGGTGTGCTCTAGCCTGCTACTCAGTTAACGCACCGATAGAAGCCAATACGCCTCCAGCCACAGTTCTCTGCAGTACGCTAAAGGCGAGCAGACACTCATCCAGAACGCACCGAACCATGGCGGCGAGCTTGTATTCCCCGATATAGCTTAAACTGTACTACAAAAGAGGAACCAATATCCCGATCGCAGCTTTGCTTAAATATATTTTACGTGCAGGTTAAATATAATCTGAGTGCAATGAACCTTGCAGTTATAGAGTGCTCTCGACAGAAACGTAAAAAGGTGTGCATATACGCAGTTATATATTACTATATCACGCACGAAGCGCACGACACCAATTGAGGTTGGCTTGACACGTGGTACCAATAAAGCATATAAACATGTAAGAATCCAAATGTGCCAGCTCGGAAGAAGTGTAAAGCAAATAGTCTATCCGGCCAGTCATGTGGAGAGCGCGATATCATGCGGGCGCTTGTTCTACGTTGTTCGCGAATACGCAACGAGAACACTAAGAAAAATCTTGTAGGTGGAATTCAAGCTGGAGCGGTGGCGTGAAATACGAAATGAGTGTGGGAAGATGACTACGGAAGTGGAAGTAACACAATGTAACTGATAGGCGCAGCCGGCACATGCGCGTCATATAATACCTCGACTACCCCGCCAGAGTTCACTAATAACGACGGCTAGCGAGACGTTCAGGCGTCATGTCAGAGATTAAGGAGAGAGGAAGAAAGGCAAGACACTAGGTGCAAGCGACATCGTCCCCGTAATATTGCCGCGTCTTCCAGTTTTATTGCTTACTGCAACAGGTGCGCACTCAATTGTTGTTATAAATTTTTATTTTGCCGCATAAATGCGTAAAAAGGCACCAAGCTTATTGCTGTTACTATTTGCAACATTTCTTGTGGTCCTTTACTTTCGCACTCAATATTTTTCTTCCCTGGATATAAGCAAAGCTCTGTGCGCTCCTTCCTATGTTTTGTCGTACTTGAATTCGATACGCCATCCCTAGGAAATTGTTTCTACTGAAACACACGGGAACAAAAGAAAAAGCGGGACGGTAACACTATTCAAGTCACTTGTGCGAATCAAAGCTTCCGCATAAAGCAGACGTGGTGCGAAAACAGTCAGTACGTGCATGCGAGTGATTTCAGCGTAACGAAGTAGTAAGTCAGCGAGCTGTGGAATAACTATTGCCGACGAGATCTGCCACCGCTTTCTGCGCATAGGATTTGTTTGCGTATTGGAGCATATAGGGCTGATGTACTGCATTAGTAAGGTATCGCGGTGCAAGTTAGTGTCACTGTCAGGTTTAGACACCTGCGCAACTTTCGAGAATGCGCCGTCAAGTGAAGCGAGCTCAGGCACAAAACAAGGGTACAACACTAAGCATAAAGCAAAGTCCGCGTGATGTGTGCAAGTTGTTTACGTTATAGCATTGTAGCGGAAAAGGAAGTGAGCAGGCCAAACATTGCAATATATATATATATATATATAGTAAACTTACCTAGTAAACTCTATCGAAGCTCAATACATTTTGAAGGGGGTGGCAAGTGTCGCAGTATGGCCTTAGTGATCTTGTCAAGTAGGGAGTGCAAGTTTTTTCATTGAATGGGTGACAGTTGTGACGGGGTGCACCTGCAGATTGAATTTTCGCGGTTTCACCCAGTTCTCTTCATTTTTCTATTTTTAATGCGATTACCACTCAATCGTTTTCAGTCTTTCTGTCTTTCTGTCCGTCCGTCCGTCCGTCCGTCCGTCCGTCCGTCCTCTTAAAGGGATGCTGACAAATCTTTGTCGCCGATAGTTTTAGCACAAATGAAAGCTTGGATGCTGAAAGTGCTTGACGAAAGCGTGTTTTCAGGCAGAAACTAACGTAAAATAATGAATTTAACGCATTTTCGACAGTATACCACGTCTAGCGGCCGCACCGTGTACTAGAGGAAGTGACGTGCCTGTGACGTTTTCTGTGCCGGATCCCGGCGTGCCAATCATCACCCGCGTCTGTCCACCCACATGGACGGCGGGGGACGGCAGTGAACAACGCCTCAACTACGCAGTTACTCGCGGCCGCATAATTCCTTCGGCAACCAAAGCTTGCGAACAAGTCTTTAATATAGCCGTTTCTGTTGTGTGCTGCTTTGTAACATGGTTAGAGAAGCACCAGGCACAACGCAGGAGAATGCCATTATGTTGATGCGCGCAAGGGTGTGAAAAAAGTGTCGTCGGGAGAGACAAGCAGTGTCATACCTTCCCGGCCGAGCCGAAGTTTCAAAGGATATGGATTCGCGCTGCGCGCCATCGTAGCCAACGTGCGTACCGTCAAAGCGTGGCTTTCTATGCGCCGAAAATTTCGAGCACAGTGGCTATCAGACGATCCCTGCTTCGCTGCAGAACTGCGGTGTGTCAGCGAAAGGACGCTGTGGTACCGTAGTAGCTGGGTCTTTCAATAATTTTTATGTGGTCAGATAGATAGTGTTATAAAGAAGGGAAAGGCGCTTGATTCTGCAGCCCCTAAGAGAGCGCAACCATCTGGTCATAGCGTAATGCTAAGGGAGAGCTTCATACATCGTCCGCAGCGGACGCACCATAGCGCTGGCACAAGTGCGCTGGCACAATCGCGATTTTAACGCCGTCCTCAAACTCTCGTCAGGTCGTCTTGTCACTCAAGCGTCGTCACAGAGTCATTGCTATGCCATTCCCGGTACCCAAAGGTTCGGGTACTGAGAAGTTTATGCGTGGAGCAGCCCACTGGTGTTTCATTACTAGCGTTGCTTTTTCTCGCGGAGAAGCACTAGGAGCCCATATCTTCTGCTTGCGTCTATTCTTCTGATACCCCATTGTAGATAGGCGGAAAGAGCGGGACGGCAAGACGAAGGGCCACATAGCTACACCTTCAATGAAGTATGTCAATGGTGTTCTATGTCAGAAAGAAGAAATTCCCGCATGGCGTCCTCAGTGCCCATGCTCGGTCGTATGGAACTCGGTCTAGTCGCTGTCACCGGATCCTAGCCCCCACCAGTTTCCAGTGTAGTGGAAACTTACTAAACTAAACTAAATTACTGCGCATAAGAGAATACCCACTAAAATAATCGCCTGATTCACAGAAAAAATGCCGTGAACACTGCTTTAAAAATAGGAATGGCTAGGAGGGAGAAATATTGCCGAGCACTCAACAATGCGATTGCCATTCTCTTGTTTTTTTTTTTTGTAGAACACTTGCTTCGTATGACAGTACATTCGAACTTGTTCACGCATGGAAATTGGCGGAGAGCGTTCGGAGAATAGAGCTTCTGATTAAAAAAAAGACAGTGCACTGTAATGTATAAGTGGCACGGGCAAACAATTGTTCACGGATGCTGTGTGCGTGTCCTAGATTTCTTCATGCGTTTGCGTCCACATGCCTTGAAGGAAACGTGGACATTGCTTGTAGTGGCAGCAAGCCGACCTAAATTAAACATGGTATTATTGAGCTGCTGAAGATTAAATTTTGGTAAACTCAGCACCTCCGGTTTCAACACAGCAGTGAGGTGAGCTTTTACCTCTTTTTTGAGTGTGAATAAAACTACAAATACTGCATTATAACTAAGCGAGGCGCTCAAATGTTATGTCATTAAGACTTTCTTCTGTGAAATCTGACGTCAAATTCTGGTTCCTTGTTTGCTTTCTTTAGTGATAACATGTGCAAGCCCATCTTTCTGTTCACTACGCCATTTGTGGATTGCTCGTCATGCGCACGGTTTAGAACGCTTGTACCGTTGGCACCCAAGGCAGGGCATGTTGCTTTTTATTTTGTGGGACGTAGATGATACTTACTGCATGGGAAGGCATGTGTCTTTTCTAAAGGTGAAGAAACACTGGGAAAGCTTTTTAGAAGGAGAAAGCTCAGCAGAAAATTAAAAAAAATCCCATTTGGCATTAATGTCATGTTGTACTCGCATGTTAATAATTCGAATAGCTTTCTTTGGCTCATCTTATTATTGTGCAATGAAAAACGGGGGCAAGGAACTGGTTTAATTTCACAGATGTAACAAGGAAATAGTGGACTGAGGTACAGTTTTCATCGAATATAACGCGGAATGAACGGGGAAACAAAACACATAGGTTAGAAAACTGTATTCCGTGTGTCCGCATTCAACGTACCATGTTACGCAAATGTTAAAATCTCGTGATCTGTGAGGAGTATTGATGGTTGCCTTATGCATTCGTCTTTTAGTCTTGTAAGTTAACACACTTGCACTATATCGCGGTTTAATTGTTCACTTCCCCTTCTGAGGATATGTGCACTTGAAACTGGTGCGGTGCATTTGAACTCGGGGCAATGTACAGCCACGTGCGAGAGAGCTGAGCTTTAGAGAGACAGTTTATGCTCCTGAAGGCGTGCGATGACGCACCTTTAAATTTGTCCCACTTCATATTTTACGCACAACAACGGTATCGGGTCGAGAATGGCTGTCTTACGAGGAAAGTTGGAATAAGTGTGCTTCATTTGGCATCCGGTTTGACGTGCGGAAGAAAACTTTCAGAAGCCTCCGCGTTTTTCATCGCGCAGTTATAACATGAATTCGAAGCAACTGGCCCGACTTTCGATTATTGTTTTTTTTCCCTTTTTGGTTGTTTTCCTGATTGGCAGGTCCATCGATTGGTCTATGGCTAGTGGTTGGCTGTCGTACACGGCAAGGAAAACGTTCATTCTCTCACTGCTTTGTTTTCAGTTGCTCGTTTTTTTCATAC
The DNA here is from genome assembly GCF_023375885.2 of Dermacentor andersoni. NCBI lineage: Eukaryota > Metazoa > Arthropoda > Arachnida > Ixodida > Ixodidae > Dermacentor > Dermacentor andersoni. The sequence goes on along the minus strand of NC_092816.1, from coordinate 92,110,100 downwards.
GCTCATCGTTTGTTCGTTCTGGCTATCCACTTATAATAACGATCATCCCATGGCTTCTGAACAATGTTTCATAGAAAGGAGTCTACGGACTGAAAAGCATGAAAAAGTCCCACTGAGCGGCCGTTGCTTCTTCGGTGAGATAATATTTTCTGCTTCCTTCGCAGAATCAGTGCTGTATTGATACTTTGCTGTTGTCCAGAGAGAACAGACATCCCATGGGATAGCTATGTGCTAAGGATCACGCACAATATCGCGTGGTTTTGCTGCGCTCTCCACCACCGGTACGAGACACCGGCACAAGACATATGTCCGCCAACGCGTTCCTAGGGGCATGATTGCCGCAGAATTGGCGCCGCACTCGGAAGTGCTACAACACGCGCCTAATGTCATCAAGCCGGCGACGCTAGTTTTCAACGCTGCACTACGTTCCAGCGCACCTTCAGTGAATATGGCTGAGACAGGGGAAAGTGAAGCGAAGAAACCACGGGTCGACGAAGACAGGACATCTGCCTATGAGCTAAGCGAAGATGAAGAAATACACTGCGATGATACGCTGTTCTCCTTGGTTATGTAAAAAAAGAAGGGGCCTTAGGGAATTCCAGTTGTTTTTAGACCCTCACAGGAATGCCGCAGCTTCTGGCAAGTGATTCTAAATCGCGCTGCGTCAGAAATCGTTTGCGCGCCAAAGGAAAAGGTACAGTCATTCCGTTTGAATAGAGATGGTAGTTTCTTTGTCAACGCTACTTCAGTCTCATCTGCAATACATCTACTGTCGATGTATGAAATGGCTGGTTTGGGACTCAAACCATTCATTCCGGCATCCTATATCAAGAATGTTGGTAAGATAAGCCATGTGCTGTTGAGTATGCAGAAGAACAACTGGTTGACTTCCTGAAGGATTTTCGCGTGACATCTGGTCATCGTCAGGCGCGCTACAATCGCCAAGAAGACGGAGCGATAGAATCACGCCCTCTGAGAACCATCATTCTCCATTTCAGAGAATACAAATCAATGCCGCAACGAGTGCACTTGGGTTTCACGAGTCATCCCGTAGAAGAATACTATAGTCCTGCTATGAGATGCTACGACTGCCAGAGATTTGGACATTTAGCGAAGAACTACTGCAGTCCACGTCGCTGGAAGATATGCTCAAAGGACCACAACCATTTAGAGTGCAAGCCTGTGTGTCAGCCAAAGTGTGCCAACTGTGGTGGAAACCACACAGCCTCTTACATCGGGTGCCCTCAGAGCAGAGCTGCCTCAAAGTTACATATACATGAGTCGAAATACGGAAGGCTGCCTCCCCGTAATGCATCACCCCCAAACCTTGATACCGTGAGATATACGCCTCCAAATTCCAGCAAAGAAAAAAAGCAAGGGGACAATTTGAACTATTCTGCAGCTCTAAAGCCCTCAGGTGGACAACCTTCTGACAACGAGCGGCACGATCCATCTTCAGAGAATACTGTTCATCTTGTTTAGGAATCGAATCAAATTCGCCGGCCTTCTCAGCAAGGCCCTCTGCCATTAACACAGCAACCTCATCTAACATCTGAGCGACTACCTCAGCATTCGCCTCAACCACACCTGTCATACCAGCGACCATCCCAGTGAGCTCTTCAGCGTCCTGCTTCGATCACACATGGAGCTTCAGCGTCATTTGGTGATTACACGTCTTTACCCGTGGCACAGATGATCCTGTCCATTCTATCCACAGCTCTGCGTGTAATTCTCCGTTCCATTCCACACGCAAACAACCTACCAGAGGTAAAAGCACTCACTGCGTTCTATGGAATCGTCGGTGCTTCCACAACCACCAGCAGCTCCACCGCAGGCTTACAATTAATATTCGTTACAACAATGTTTTCATATTTCAGTGGAATGATAGAGCCTTCGAAATAAGTCAGCTGATTTTTCCTGTTATATGCATACAGGAGGCAGGCGTACGAGATGACTTTTGTCTTTCAAGCTATGTTGTATATAAATCATCGCGCATTGCTCGAAGTAGCAGAGCGCTGTTATGCGTGAGAAAGGACCTGCCGTCGTATTTAATACAGTTGAGCGATTTAGATATACCGGAGTTCGTAGCACGGAACACATCTTTTAGAAATACATGCGTCACAGGGATCAGTCTTCATCTGCAATGTTGCAGCAAAATATCTGTAGACAGCTTGGTGAATGTGTTTGGTATCGCAAACTCAAATCTACTGGTTTGTGGGGACTTTAACGCACATAATGTGATCTGGGGCAGTCAATATAATGATTCGTGCGGAAGAATTATAGAGTGCGCCGCAGAGAAAAGTAATCTTAGCGTGTTAAATGACAGCTCTCTAACGTTCTTGCGCGGTTTCGTTACTCAAGCTGTATATATAGATGCTGCCGGTCTGCCCACAAGTCCTCCTTGATGGCGTTGAATCGTCAACGAACATAGAAACGCACGGTAGTGATCTTTTGTACTCCCGGTAAAACATCGTCTCATAAGGAATGAAGGAACCCGGTGCTACTCAAAATATACTAATTGGCAAAGTTTTCGTAACTATTTAAATAACTAATTGGGCGAAAATCCGAACTTTCAAACTTTTGCAAATATATTATGTAAGTCTTACAAGCTCTGCACAAAGCAAGTCATTGTGCCAAGTGATTTCGTTCCAGTTGATGGGGAATGTGAATGTCTAAGAGCAATTAGAAGACACGCAGAACGCGCTTACTGCCGCAATGGAAAACTGCATGACTATATTATGGTACAGAAAGTTGTAAAGTTAACGCAGGCGCTTACAAAAGTTAGGTACGAGAAGGTGGCAAGAATACTGGGTGTCGTTGTCTCCGTTTACTCCTGTTCCCAGAATATCGTGAGTTGTCCGATCTTTTAGTGGTCCAGATACTCAAAGCCACTCTTCCCGAGCCCTCGCCGTAGCTCGAAGCACTCCGGAAACGTCTCTTGCTGACGAATTCTGTCCACTTATATTCTGAACTGGAATTCCCTTTACTTGCTTCGCCGGATGATATTGCCAAGACGCTTGTGCCCCACAGGCCCACAGGCCCGCCGACCCTACATCCCGATTGCACAGGTGCCGGCAACACCCTCCTCGACGCCGAATTTTCCGTCGAAGAGATACGCCGGCCTCTCCACGAACTAAACGGCCATACCCGCCCTGGCCTCGATGGCATAACCAACAAGCTCCTGCGGTACTTAGATGACCCCTCGGTCGTGTACCTCACGGGCGCCATCAATGACGTGTGGGGGCGGGGCGAGTTACCTGATGCCTGGAAACTCGCCCAGACAATCCTCATTCCGAAACCGGGCAAGGCGCCTGGCGTCGATAACCTTCGCCCCATCTCGCTCACGTCGTGCCTGGGTAAGGTGGCCGAGCATGTCGTACTCAACAGAGTTGGCCGGTATCCCGAAGACCAGGACTGTTTCACACACCACATGATCGGCTTCAGACCCGGGCTCTCGACGCAGGATACGATGCTTCTCTTGAAACACCACATCATAGACACCGGAGCTACTTGGGGCACCCGCGCCATACTCGGCCTTGACCTGGAGAAGGCTTTCGATAACATCCAGCACTCGGCAATGCTAAAGGCGATCACGGCCTTAGGGCTCGGGCGCCGGTTCTACGAGTTCGTCCGCTCCTTCCTAACCCGTCGCAAGGCCGTGCTCAGTGCCGGAGACCACCCGTTGGAAGAAGTCGAGCTCGGACAGCGTGGCACCCCCCAGGGCTCCGTCCTCTCGCCGACGCTGTTCAACCTGGCGATGATGATTGGGCTCTCCGAACACCTCTCGCAGACACAAGTCCTCAACCATACGGTATACGCGGACGACCTCACTATCTGGTGCTCCGCGGGGTCGGATGGCTTTATTGAATCCGCTCTGCAGGAGGCAGTCGAAACTGCCGAATCCTACCTCGACCACATGGGCCCCAAGTGCTCCTCCGCCAAATTGGAGCTGTTGTTGTAGAGCGCAAAACGACAAGGCAAATGGCCTAAGGGATGGAAACCACCGACCGAGCGCAACATCACCGTCCGCACCAGAGACGGTCGCCCAATCCCCAGCGTCGATTTCATCCAAGTACTGGGAATGATTATCGAGGCGGGTAGATCAAACATCCAAACGGTCTACAAGCTGACGACAAAGACGGAAAACGCAATACGACTCGTATGCAGGGTGGCCAACCGTCACCACGGCCTCAAAGAAGACAATCTGCTGCGTCTCGTAAATGCGTTCGTCCTATGTCACTTTACCTACGTCGCAGCTATGCATAAGTGGAAACAATCGGGACGTGACAAGCTTAATACACTCATTCGAAAGGTAGTGAAGCGGGCCCTTGGGCTCCCGTCAACGACGCCGACGTATCGACTTCTCGAGCTCGGGGTGCACAATACCCTCGAAAAGATCGCTGAGGCTCAGGAGAGAGCGCAGATGATATGACTGACGATGACGAAGACCGGCCGTCACATCTTGCGCGAGCTCGGGTACTTCCCACCGAACACCCAGGATGCACCGGAGTTTATGCCGGTTCCCCGTGAGCTCCGCTACCTGATCACGATCGCACCCATTCCGCGAAACGTCCATCCGGAACACGATCAAGGCAGGCGCCTAGCCCGGGCCACCGCGTACCTCAAACGAATAAACAAGAAAGCGAAGTCGCTTTCGTGGACGGCGCCGCCTGCCGATGCAACAGAGCCTTCGCCACGGTAGCGGTTTCGTCCTCGCAACGGACTTTTAACGCCACCACGGTACGCACACGTGACCCCGAGGTGGCGAAGCAAGTGGCCATAGCCCTGGCAATGCTCGACGATAAGCGAACGACAACATTCAGCGACTCGAGACCGGCCATCAAAGCGTTCTTGAGAAAAGTCGTCTCTGACAAGGCGTTACGCGTCCTGCGTGGCGCTGATCCGAGCACCCTCAAACACCACACCGTCATCTGGTTTCCCGCCCACCTGGGTCAGATCCCGGGCGCCCCGCCCAACCTCAACGAGACAGCCCACGACGCTGCGCGCGCGCTTACCGACCGCGCCATCACCCCCGGGCAACCACGTATCGATGAGTTGGAGGCGAACAGGGAAGCCCCAGTAACGTACAATGAAATCACCAAACACTTTTACTTGGGACGACGCCTCTTTCCGCCCCCGCACCCCAAACTAAACAGGCCGCAGGCGCTAACGCTACGCTTATTACAGACAGATACCCGTCCAAACCCCGCCACCTTACATTTCATCTACCCGGACCCAGTCTACCCAGACGATGCGTGCCCCTCGTGCGGGGTCACGGCGACACTCGTACACGTGCTCTGGGAGTACAGAAATGCTCTGCCCGACTCTACCTCCGACAAGTGGGAGAAGACCATACGAAGCCCGGTCCTACAAGACCGGCAATGGGCCGTCCAGAAGGCTCGCGTAGCGGCCGCCAGGTACTCCCTGTCGGTCCCTGCGTGGGAGAAGCCCTCTGCGCGCTGACGTGCGTCCTGCAGGACTTTTATTAAAGTTTTTCCAATCCAATCCAATCCGTTTACTTGCCTACAATTTACAAGTTCCACAACTCTAGCAGAAAAGAAGGTACGTGCGTGCTTTATGTCACAACACACTCAACTTGACTGTAAGTTTAGTTTAGATGAATTGAAATGTGCTCAGACCCAGATGGTGTTGCGCATGTGATGTTAAAAAACCTAGGTCCAGCAGGAAGAATGGCTCTTTTGGAGATATTTAATCATATCTTAATAAGAGAGACTCTTCACGAATCACGGAAATTAGCTCGGGTAATCCCAGTACTAAAGCCAGGAAAGACACCCCTTTGTCTTCACTGGTATCGCCCCGTCAGTCGCACAAGCTGTCTTTCCAAACTAATGAAGATGGTATACAGCCGACTACAATCGTGGTGTGAACACAAAAATGTGCTTTCCAACTACATGACCGGTTTTCAATAATACCGGTGTATAATGGATGCAGTATTAGACATTGTCACATGCGTCCAACATGAACGAATGCATGGAAATGTGACAATAGCAGTTTTCTTAGACATTCAAAGAGCGTTTGAACTGTAACTCACATACATACCTTGCTTGTATGTTAGAAAAATATTTATGGAAACCATTGAAGGAGAGAATAATGATCACATCATCACGCAGGACATTCCGCAGGACAGTGTTCTCAGTCCGTTTTTATTCAACTGTGTCATGGCAGCATTACCACAAAAACTACCATCTGGTCTGCAGTATTCTCTGTACGCAGATGACATTTGCATATTGGCCTCCGAATCTGTGGCTCGTATACAAGACATTGAAACAACGCTGCAAGAGGGCTTTGATAGTGTCAACACTTTTTTAAAAGAAAGAGGCATGAGTCTTTCATACGCAAAGACAGCTGTACTGCGTTTCATTAGACGACAGCTGAATATTTTCCTACTTACACTTAATGCGTAAACTTTGATGTTCGTGAAAGAGCATAAATTTATTGGAGTTATTCTTGACCGCCAGTGGACATGGGCATCACACATCCGCGCAATTGAAAAGCAGACGAATGCTGTAATAAACGAACTTCGGCGACTCACTGGCACAACGTAAGAGGGGGGGATCAGTCTCTTCACTATTGCAAGTTCACAACTCACTCATAAAATAAAGAAATTGCTTATTCGGCACCTATTCTCCATGGTTTATCACAAACTTCTGAGGAACGTCTTCGACGTTTACTGGCAAGGGGGCTGCGAGTGTGTCGTGGGGATCCGCAGGGTACCTCGAGTTCTATATTAATTGCTGAAGCTCCTCACCCACTATTTCCAGTCATACGAACGGTTGAAACATGCCGACTTAGTTATCCCATCCTAACCCAACACGAGAAGCATTCGTTGAACCTCGCGCTCACCGAAAGAAACAAAAGCAAAATTCACGGTGTTGTTCAAGAACATAAATCATTATTACCAAGATTTGAATTATGCAAAGTCGATGTTAGTTGCCCTCCATGGATGTTAACACGTCCTAAAATAGAATTATCGGTCGACGGGATTATATCTAAGAGAGACATGTTCATGGTAGCCGCACAGCAACTGGCACGTACTCTTCCAAATTTACTCAATATATCCCCAGTACATCCGCGTATATACAGATGGTTCGCTTCATAAAAATTCCTCCACTTCAGCATTCGTTATTCCACATTTAGCACTAAAGCAAACATTTAAATTATCCCGAGAGACATCTTTTCCCCATGGCAGAAGTGTTTGCAATTCTGTGTTCTTTGCGTTTCATAGCATCAAAAAAAGTATTCGCAAAAATGGGTTATTTTTAGCGATTCACAAACCGCTCACACTACTACAGAGCAATAAGAAAAATTCTTTGAAAACTTCGCTATTGTATGAGGCGCTCAAAGAACATACAAAAGCAAGCGCAGGGAACCACGTGATTGAATTTCAATGGATACTTGGACACTGTAATATTCCTGGTAATACTGCAGCGGACGCAGCTGCGGACTGTTGGACTGTATAGTTTTTATTCATCTGGTGTTCTAGTGATTGTCACATTTTGCGTGATTATTCTCCCTTTTTACGTAAATTTGTTTCCTTTGCCAAGTGACAAGGTGTCGCCGGTGCCGCCATAAAGGCACGAACCTCTCCTAATATTCATTTCAATAAAGAAAGTCTACGGTCTGTACACTATAGCCTCCTTAAATAATCTTAGTAAAGCATGAGACCACCAAATAATAATAATGCCTAACAAACATGCAAGCGAACACATTTCATGAATAGCCGAGTATTTTTATTAGAAATGACCGCAAAGTTCCCTAAAGCATCCACCAATCTTCGAACTTCCAATTTCGCGACACGCACCGTGATTGCTTAGTAGCTATATGCTAATGGGCTGCTAAGCACGAGGTCGTGGGTTCGAGTCCCGGCCACATCGGCCGCATTTAGCTGGGGGCGAAAACACCCATCTACTTAACTTTATGGCCATGGTAAATATCTGCAAGTGATCAAAACTTACGGAGTCCCTTACGACGGCATGCCTCATAAACACATCGTGGTTTTGGCACATAGAACCTCATATTTTCTGTGGCATTCAGGGATAGTTCATAGCTCACAAAAGCTGCCTCCCTAAAAGAGCCCCGAAACACCTTTTCTGTAAACCTCATCAACAGGCTTCAATAAGTGTGATGCCTTTCAAGGAACATGTTTTCAGATTTATTTGTAAACGTCCATAACATCAAGCAACATATAAAGAGCGTAATGTTCACTCCCACGTCGCTCATCAGTTCCTCGCATCTGGGGACGTACAAATAGCAGTGTCTCGCGTATCTGTAGTTCTTCTTTTGCCTTTTGGTAACGTTTAGAAGTTAACATAGACCGGAGGCGTCAAGGCAGCGACAAGAAAGCGGTGAGAGGTTCTGCTAGACTCACTGACAATCACCACTTCTCTCTACCCTTATTCTAGCAAGGCATGCATTTGCGCGAGCTGAAGATCGCAACTAATTCATTGCCATGAACAATCGCCCAGTAGCAGGTGTGCACTGGTCGCTGCCCCTACCTTAACGTCATCGCTGACGCCACATAGACTCAGGCGCGTGGGCCTCGTAAGCTACTGGAGAGAGTTTGCAACCTATCGTGAACTTCTCTCTTCTTCTTGTCTTTCACTTCCCTTTGTTACAGTCCAGGGTAGCCTAGCGGGATCAGTCTGGCTATTCTTTCTGGGCTTTCTTCTCGCTGCCACATATTTGGCTAAATTGTAGAATACATCTGCATGGTGTCCAGTAATGTTTGGCCCACGGTGCTCTTCACTGCAGTATTTTCCACCGTGTTTAAAGCGCGCTTTGTGCCCTTTCTTTAGTTATGTATCAAGCCAGAGCTTACATTTTTTGGTATTGTTTTTAACGGCAAATGAGCAGCATCAGCTTTTTTTTTCAGACAAAGTGTAACTAAAAGAATATATTTTAAAGAGCGTAGCGGACGCAGAACTTTCCCAATAGCTAATAACAGCGCACGTCCTGCGCTATACTGAAAGCCCCAAATTGAGTTGGAATAATACACATTGCATGGTCTCTTTGCAGCTCAACGTGTAAAGAATTGACAATACTTACAAGCAACTACCGCTGTGCTCGCCAGCAAGTGTCATTTCAGGCTGCACGAAAGGGCAAGCAAGATCTCAATTTCTTAGACAAAATCCTAAAAGTTTAGATCGTCTGGTTTTGCAAGCTGGCATCATTTATGTATGACCACGTCTGTTTAATAGAAGGTGCCTAGCTGGTTACCTGGATACCTGGCCTAGCTGGTTATGCAGAAGCAAAGGACGTTTTTACTTATTTCTGCCGCAACATTCTTTGTGGAGATGCTGGTTGCAGAAAGAAGTGAGTATATTTTTGTGCTGTTTCCTGATAATTAAAAGTTTTGAAGCTGCTGCATGAGTTTGCTAAAATGCACGTTTTCTTAGTATTTTTTTCATTACTGGAAGTCCGGGCATGCCCACGGATTGTCGGAGCTCTCAGCAGATTTGTGCTCAAACCAGCGCCAATAGATAGCAGACGACGGCTGTCTGGTTTATATAACGCAAACTCAAAAAGATGCTGTGTGCCTGTACGTAGTTTCTCTGTTCCAGCCCGTTAATATGCGTTTAACCCTCACGTCTGTTACTTTGGCGCCATCTGTGCTTGCTTCTTTAGTCTTCGTGATTTTTTAAAGCCAAGCACAATAATCATGCGCATACGCTTGCTTTTCTTGATTCGTATTTCACTACCTACCAGGTTCATAGGTGTGTGTTGTAAGCAGGTGGATATCACCTTGCAGGCGTCTGACAATGATGTTCGACGAAGCATAACACCACATGCAGCTGTTTCTTGCTGGTGGTATACAGTTCAAGCTTCGCTGATTGCTGTTAACATGCTTACCCCTTCTGATGCCAAGTTTGAGCTTTTGCCTTTTGATGTGAACGATTAGCAGACGGTGTCGATGCGATTTGTCCGATGCACGTGTCACATATATAGTAATACGATCGTGGGGTCTTTGGTAGACGGGTTTCACTAGCGTTGAAGTACATGCGCAACGTAAGCGCATTTTTAGTCTAATGAGTGTGATGTCGGTGGGCACCTTCAGTCGTGAATCGCAATGCGCTATGATCGCAATTTTATTTACGTACGTCTAGGAATTGTGTTTAAATATTGTAGACACAGAGCAACCCTAATTACAGCAGTCCAGTGGCACAAAGACTGAGAGCGGGACGTGAACTGCGCTTTGCCAATACGTACCATGGGCACAGGCCGCCATTACACTATGCAACCTTTGTGGTTGGGTCAGCGACGTGTCCTTGGAGAATTCGCCATCTCGTAGGCTGCCCTAATGGATTTGCTGAGTTGTGGCTGCGACTGGCTACGAGTGGCTACAAGCAGACGGGGGGCAGTCAGGAGAATGAGTTCCGGCCATGGCGCTTCAGATGAAGCCTCGGACAGCCTCGGACTGTCTCGGACTGCCTCGGACACTCCCCGGCAGCTGGATCAAATAACTGCGACCTGCGCACCAGTCAGAGCATGTCAGAGCGAAAACCGCGGACAGTTTGCGGGTTCTCTGGGACGGCATATTCAAAGAGGCCTATTGAGCTCGTCCAGAATGGATTTAAAACAATCTTCAAGCACCACTTTTGCCGTTCTTATGGCCATAGTGAAGCCCTTATAGATAGATGTACCTGAACTCCCACCTGTAAAGTTAAGACGTAATAAATCAGGCATTTGGTCCTTCTGTAAATTTGTTCAGGGTACGACACATTGCCTAACGCTCGTTGATCATGTACAATTTTGCATATCACAAAACTATACCAAGCAACATTCCACGTCGTCTGCATGGCCTTGTTGCCTAAGTATCTCCTGTAGGTCGACATCAAAAAATATGTAATAAGTATTCTGCACTTACTGACATATTTATGACATCATTCCGTGTGATCTGTCAAGTGTAAATTGCCGTACTGTATGATTAGCTCTTTTAATAATTACATTACCGCCGATATTTCAATCTACTATTTTAGCGAGTCAGTTTGCAACATCTATTGATTTAGAACGAGTTCGGAGGATGGCATTGGTTTTGAGATAGTCGCCGTCAAACGTGCAGCAAGGATGCGCTGTTGTTTCATATACTTTTCAAGAAATACAAAGTTGCACGCACTGAAGCACAGAAGGAGCTGAAACACCAATGGATTTCGTCGGGCCCTTCGAAAGTTATCTAGAAGCTGGGGTAGTTGGCAGAATTTCTTCCAAGTGGATATGCCTTGCGAGGTCACCGGCTACAACCCGTAAATTTATGTGTCAGCTGTGAAATAACTAATTAAAACGTTACCTTATGTCATTATGTTACTCATTCAAATAAGCATTTTAATTTCTCTTAGAAGTAATGTCCGTTTCATCGAGAAAATTAGCTCAATGGGTAGAACTGGGCTATCTGCCGTAGGTAATTTCTAAATATTTGGGGTGGCTACGAAAAAAAGAAACATTCACTCGTATCCCCACCCGGTGCATCTTGACGTCCAGTTAAGCTGGTGAAAACCACCACTACAACTGCCGAAGGGCTTATGCAATGATTTATTGCTATAGAGTAATAGTAGCCATGGCAACTTGGAGTAATTGTACAAATGATAATTTGGATAGCATGCCGCTTCTGGTCGTATTGCTGTTTCTTTTCCCTTTGCTGCTCCTCGTATCACGCGCTGCTCATTTGGAGTCCTAACTATGCGTGACCTACCCATAGCGGTGCTGCTACAACCACGAAATCAGTTGCTAGGATGGTTCTTTTATATGCCATCAGTGCGCGAGCTTATGCTGCCGTAATATCTACCTAGAAACGTATGCGGGTAGCGCTATGTTTTCGTATTGTTAACAGGAGCGCCTTGTCATGATTGATTTGGTTTGGATGCTTTTTTTGTGCTTGTTCTTTATTGAAACGAGTGCTATGCTTTATGTTCTATGCGTGGTACCAATAAATGTATGCGCTTTTCGCCTCAATCACTAAAGGTCTTTTATAATCGCTGAAGATATTTCTTTCCCGTGAGGGCAGGGCCGCGGGAAATCCCGACCAACTAGAAGCTACCTGGTATTGTACACTGTCCACTTCGCCAACAGTGTAACTATTGTTCGTTCTAGCACTCTTAATATATAGTCGCTATGGCTACTTCTTTGCCGGTGTAATGCTGCCCTTTCATGGTAATTTGCCGTCCTCGAACTACTCACTGACGTCGTGATTTGAGTTTCGATTCAAATCACCGGATAGCCCAGACACTTTCACGTTCTTGCCTGTCATAGCGAACACTCAGCTCTGCATAGGATACAAAATATTTATAACCTTTGTTTTGTTTCTTGTGAAATTTCTCATATTTATTTGTTATAGTTTTCTTGGTCGCATATTCTTTTAGCCTTGCTTTCCTAAATTGAAGGAAAGCTTTTTTCTTTATTTTTATTGGAAACTTATTTTCCCATTTGTTATAATGTGAAAAGTTGCGTCTCATAATGGCCGACTTTTTTTTGTCATGCTTGCATTGTATTATGCCAAAAAGTTATCTTATTTGTTTTGTTTCTCTTTTTATCGTTTGTGTTTATTTACAGTCTGTTATAGGTGCTTAAGTCTTATTTCTGTGTTACTACCCATGTATTTTAGTATTTAGACTTTAGGATTGTTCTCTGACATCCTAAATAAACGCTTGATTGATAGATTCAATAATTATTTAACTTACCGTTCTCCTTCTCGAGCTTTCTCTGGAATGCGATTACGCAATTCCCGTTATTGGCAAAAAATAGACGTTAAGGAGAGAAAACCTTGAAATTCATCAGGAAAATAAACGTCTCCATTTCGTCAGCAACGTTGAAGGAGACGGAGGCGCAAAGAAACAGACACATCTAAGGCTAGCTTCAACTAAGGTTTGTGTCAACTACTTTTGCGAGCACTTATTCTAGTGTTCGTCTACCGAGTAGGTTCACTGAGAAGTGATTAAATTTTCTGAGCTCCGGTTATACAACACGTTCTCTTTTTTTTTTCTCAGATTCTGAAAGAGAAAGAAAGTGTCCGGAACACGAAGAGCGTAAGCTAAAACACATAAACTGTGGCGAGTGCCTCTGCTCCGTCTTAAGTATTCGGGTCAGTGGGATTCCCCACCGCTGCAGCCATGATTTCGAAGAGAGGTGCTGGTGCATCGATGGCTATTGTCGCACCGCAAATGGCACATGCGTCCTCAAAAAAGACTGTCCATCACACTGCAGCCATTCAGAACCTTATCCACCTCAGTTCACAAAATAAAGTATCTGAGCCCCAGTATCTGTGATCTGTGTTCGCACCTTGGTTGAACGTGATTGCTGCTCTCTGTAAGAGCTCTTTACCTACCAGTTCATTGCTGGTGGTTCTGTCATAGTATTCATTTCTAGAAATCTTTTTTTACATCCTCGTTCGCACATAGCTAATTACCCTAGAACTACTGTGTCACATACCAGTCACTACGATTAACAATTGGACCACATACGACAGACAACATATGAGTATAAAGGCTTTATATTAATTGCTAGAAATTGAAATATTTTCTTACATGTGTGATTAAGAAAAGTAGCAATAAAACCGCACTTCAGATTCCGTGGACGTTCCATATTTCATAGAACTTTTATAATTTATTTCTCATATTTCTGTTGTTTGTTATAGATAGAAATTCGTTTGCTTGAAAATTCTTCAGTTTTACTTGTACGAACGTGAATGCATACTCTTTACATTTATGCTTTGCTGTCCTCAATATTATCACTAGCAATCAGCCGGCTGTGTTTATTTCTTGTGCGGCCTTCTTTTGTCTAAAGCGCTGGGTAAATGTAATGAAATTTCAGCGCACTATGCAGTGGTTATTTGCCGGCAATGAAGGCGTACGTACTAAAATGTTCAAGAAACAACTCCTTTCAACATTGCACGTATAAACGAATGCGTTAGATCTCAAACGAATCAGCCGATGCCATCCTCACACATGTTTATTTCCATTGCAGCATGAGGCTCCTCACTCATAGTTTCCAGGACGACCATGAAAAAGGGCAATGAACTCCACCTTAAAGAACACCAGAAACAATGTAGCCATCCCCCGCAGATTTTCGGACTATTCAGCTGGTGATGTAAGCTACAATCGACATCTGAAGGTAGCTGCCGACTTCCAAAGTGTCAGCACCATCAAGCCTATAGCGTCGAGGAAGAGGTTGTCACAGGCGCCTTTGACGTGGCCGCCTCGAAAACGCGTTGGCGCTTTTTCTACTGTTCAGTGGAAGGGGGCGAACTCCACTGTAGCTATTGTCTGCGCCGAAAACTAATGCTTTTAGTGAATAAATTCCACCTCTCTGCAGGTACCACTCCGGAGTAGCTGAAACAATGTGCTTCCTAATAACATATCTCGCCTGGTACCCGGCTTAGCTAGAGTAAAACGACAAATCTAATGGTTCCCTGATGAATGATGATACCGAATCATATTTTAAAATCACGTGGCAGAGTGCACAGTGCAGTGAGAAGCACAGTCCTGCACATAAAATATCACGATGAGCAGGCGTAGATAAGCATTTCGAAGCCATGAGAACGCGGAATCCAACGATCACATTGTAAAAAGAAGCTTGAAGCGATTGCCAGAAGTTTCCACGCATGTGTGTCTAACAAAATCTGTTGCAATAGGGGCACCAAAAATAAATGGTCTACAACCATCTTCACGTTGCTGTGTCATTATTGAACACCGAATGCGTAAATTAAGAGTGACTTTGTACCGGAAGCAAGTAAAGAGTACACAACGGCTCCATAAAGATGAGCAAAACGAGCTGTGTTTGTTCTTTCAAATTTATGAAAGTGTTTTTTTACTCAACTTTCAGCACTAAGACGCACAGCTAAATCAGTATTACATATCTTCCTCCTGTAATTTGACTTCCCTTGTCAGCAGTTGTAGCAGCAATATAAAAGCATAAAATGTGGCTTACCATGTCCCTCCTCTCCATCGAAGTATCGATAACGCTGTAGTTGTGTCGTCATAAAGAAGACCCCGCTCGACCGAGGTGCTCCAGAGCTTGAGACGTTTCTTTTAAGTGCGCGAAAAAACGAGGACACAATAAAGAAAGACATGCCACACCACGAGCGCAGACTACCCCCTGTTTATTTTTGGAAAGCAAGCAACATACATATATTTCATTCAGGAGCCTGTGCCCATGTCCCTATTGTCACTCTCTCATGTGTCGATAAACATAAAAACGTAAAAGACAATGCGGACACGTGCACAGGTTCCTGAATGAAATATATATTTGTTGCTCGCTTTACAAAAATAAATAGTTGGCAGTTGGCTCTCGTGGCGCGGTGTGCGTCTCTTTCTTGTGTCGTTTTTTTCGCGCAGTTGAAAGAAACGTCTAAATCTATCAACCAACTAGTACGCCATAGCGCCCTAATAAAGAGCTTATTCGGTAAACCTGCAAATGGTAAAGCCAGCAAGCGAGAGACAGTTCAACCCAGTCAGACCCCTGCAGTAGAAACGCCCTACTAAAGAGCTTATTCGGTAAACCTGCAAACGGTAAAGCCAGCAAGCGAGAGACAGTTCAACCCAGTCAGACCCCTGCAGTAGAAACGCCCATGGAGATCCCCGTAGCGGAACCGACTGCCAATGGTCTACCCAAAAAGAGGGCGCTGGCAGTTCATGCCTCAGACAAGAGCGCCAGTGTTCGAAAATTGGAAAAAAAACGATCGATAAAATTGATGAATCTCTCGAAAAAGTTCAAATTGTTATTGACAAACTTGCGGAGGCGGTCAGAGCACTAGGAATCAGATGCTACAATCTGGAACGCCACGTTCCTACAATGGCTTCAGTTACACCGTTGGAAAAAGTGAATAACGCCGACACTGAAAGGTCGGCAGCGGCTGCGCTCTGCAGCATTTTATAATACAAGCTATCTGCTACGTCCCACCATGGCGGCACATCACAGGGTAATTATTATCTGGCAGTGGAACTGTAGGGGATTCCATCGTAAAAGGAATGTCCTCCAACAGTTCATTCGGACCCACCCGGAAAAGCCACATGTAATCCTATTACAAGAAACGCTCACAGGTACGGTCACCCTACCAGGCTATAAGTCGCATACCCAATATGCTTATCGGAAGAGGGGAATCAGCACATTAGTCACCAACAAATGTGCGTTCATAGCCCACGATCTGAATCTTGAATCTAATAAGGTTGAACACTCCCTTGTTGAAATCATCCCCAGCGGACCATTCAAGACAAGTATATTTATACTTAACATATACAGTACACCCAAAGACCTCAGGCAAAGATTTGCGGCAATTATCAACAGGGCTACAAGCAAGGCCAAGAGATTTCCACACCTGGTGGCCGGAGACTTCAACGCTCTGCATCAAGCATGGGGGTACCAACAAGCTAACCGCAAGGGCGTTGACCTATGGCAAACTACAGTGAATAATAACCTCACGCTTATAACAGATCCGGCTTTTCCGACCAGGATCGGCAACTCCTGCTCTAGGGATACCACACCCGATCTCTTTTTCATACGGAATGTGGAATCGGCATCTTGGTCCAACCTCCAAGTGGACCTTGGCAGTGACCACAACATCCTGGCCACCTCCGTCAACGTGAGAAGCGGGGACCTCAAAGAGTTCACTATTACAGATTGGGATTACTTTCGCAAGATTAGGGAAGAGCGAGCACAAACACATGACTCAACACTTAGTCTAGAGCAGTGGGCTGAACAGTTAAAGGAAGATATCAGCGCGGCGACAAAGAAAATCCAGACTGAACTGGAGGTAGACAGGATGGATAGCCGCCTCGCTGATATTCTAGAAGCTAAGACGTCACTGTTGAACAGATGGAAAGGGCAGAAACTCAACCGAAGGCTCCGAAAAAAGATCGCGGAGCTCAACAAAACTATAGAAGATCACTGCCGAACCTTGAGCAGACAACAGTGGGATGAGGTCTGCAATTCCGTGGATGGCCAGATGAGAGTTGGAGCTAAATGGAACCTCCTCAAGCATCTGCTCGATGATACCAACACCAAGTCAAACCAAAGACAAGTAATAGCGAAGGTTCTACACCAGGCATCACAATCAGAGACATTGCAGACCGTACTCGACAGACTCGCTCGCAAGTATCTGCCACTGGGCAACTCGAGTGACGAAGACTATCCCCCCTACAAAGGCTCATCTTGCCCCGAGCTAGATAACCCCTTCAAGGCATGCGACGTAAGGGAAGCTCTCCAGAATCTAAATGGCAGGTCTGCCCCTGGTCCTGATGGCATCCCCAACTGCGCCCTCAGAAACCTGGACGACTGCTCTATAGAATGGTTGACAGAGGAGATTAATGGAATATGGGAACGAGGGGTTGTCCCGGAGTCCTAGAATATGGCCTCGGTCATCCTCATTCCAAAGCCTGGAAGGCCCCCGAGTCTATCAAACCTCAGACCCATTTCCCTCACGTCCTGCGTGGGGAAAGTAGCGGTACATGTCATACACAATCGAATTTCTAAGCACATCGAGAAACAAGGATTGTTTCCGTACAACATGATCAGCTTTCGTCCGGCCCTGTCAAAGCAAGACGTGATGAAACTCATCAAATGTCAAATCATTGACAACACCACAAGAGATATCAGAGGCATCCTAGGCTTAGACCTGGAGAAAGCCTTTGACAATGTATCCCATGCTCACATTCTGAACTCCATCTCAGAGCTCAATTTGGGAGACGCCTTCCACAGGTACATAAGCTCGTTCCTACGAGATCGCAAGGCCACGCTCACAATCGGCGACCTCAGGTCCGACAATTTCAATTTGGGCCCCAGAGGCACGCCACAAGGAGCGGTAGTCTCTCCACTGCTTTTTAACGTCGCCATGAAGGAATTATCGCAAAGGCTCTCCAACATAGAAGGCATCAATCATACGCTCTACGCTGATGACATCACAATCTGGTGCACCGGAGGAAGCGATGGAGCTGTTGAATTAGGCTTACAGGAGGCTGTAGATGAAACAGAGATGTACCTGGAAAATACGGGGCTTAGATGCTCCCCGAGCCAGTCTGAGCTCCTCCTCTACAGGCCAGTCAGGAGAGGTCCCAAACCTAGAGGCTGGTAACCGTTATCTGAAATAAACATCAAACTCCACACTAAAAGCGGCTGTACCATCCCCAGAGTAGACACCATTCGGGTCCTTGGCATGTTCATCGAATCCAATGGCAGTAACAATACGACGCTCAACAAGCTCACAGCCAAGACTGAGAACATGATGAGACTCATCAACAGAGTCTCGAAAAGGCGTGGACGCTTAAAGGAAGACAACCTCCTCAGGTTGTTCCAAGCCTTCCTCATGAGTCATATAGTTTATGTGGCAGCCACGCACAACTGGTATAACTACGAGAAGAAACGATTAAACACGCTCATCAGAAAAAGTATTAAAAAAGTACTAGGCATTCCGTTACGGGCGAGCACGGGCCCCCTTATGCAACTAGGAGTGCACAACACATTGGACGAGATAATCGAGGCCCAGGAGTCAGCCCAACTGGCCCGTCTATCCTGTACCCCGGCTGGAAAGAAGATACTGGCAGCTCTTGGGATCAACCCTATCCTCATGGAAGAGCGGAAACATGAAATTTCAGAAAATCAAAGGAACAACATACGAGTTGCACCGTTTTCCCGTAATGTTCATCCTCAACACAACGTAGGCACACGCAGGGCAAGAGCCCTCGCCCTCCTCAAGCGTACCAAGGACGATCCCTACTCGGCATGTTTTGTCGACGCAGCCCAACATCGACATTGCCCTCGTAGATCACAACGGACAGATAGTGAATGCGGCTTCCCTGAAGTGCTCAACACCAACCAGAGCGGAGCAGGCCGCAGTTGCTATAGCACTCCTAGACAACAGCAGATCACAAATCTTCACTGATTCGAGATCGGCGGTCAGGGCTTTCGCTTCAGGATCCATCGCTGAGGAGGCTCACAAGATTCTCAAGAACAAGACAATCTCTCCGCTCACCATCACGCGGTTTCCGGCTCACCTCGACCTCTAGCTTGACTCGTTTCCCAATCTGAATGACATCGCCCACTCCCAAGCGCGCGCACTAACCCACCGCGCGGGAGCAGGATCGAGTTCAGACTCCGGGGTTCTCGAGTTTCGGGACATTCTCACTACTTTCAGCGAAATTACTACGCACTATCACCTCGGTAGGAGGACTTATCCTCCCCCTCACATCAAACTGGCTAGACCTCTGGCGTCCACTTTACGCATGCTTCAGACGATGTGCTATCCAAACCTGGCCCTTTTCCACACGATCACTCAAGAGGCTTTCAGCTCTACTTGCCCCGACTCGACTGTGGGGCTGTTAGCAATCTCACACACATGCTCTGGCGATGCCCCTCGTTACAGGGACCGAATCGCATCACAGAACAAGAATGGAGCTCTGCCATCTGGAGCTCAGAATATGCACGTCAAACTTGGGCTGTCCAGAGAGCCCACGATGCGGCGGTTAGGCTCGGCCTACCAGTCCCCACGTGGCAGTGGCCCGCAGCTCTGCCCTAGGGCAAAGCTTCTCAGGACCTTGTCATTAAAGTTCTTTGTCTGTCTGTCTGTCTGCAAACGCCAGGTGCTGTACTTGGTTGACGAATCATACGACTTTTACCTTGTGCGGGAATGATCCAGAAAGGACGAATATGAGAGGAGCATTGACAATTCCTCATTTTCATTGCAGAGTTCGTGATGCGTGTTTGTTGGGAAAAAATGAGTTGTCATTTTGAAAAGCACGACATCAAGAAGACAGATCGTGTGTTGAGGTGTTCTTCGGATAGTCTTAATAAAATCTTCGTGATTTTCATTGCACAATATTGATATCAATGATGAGCTTTCAGGAAACGTTTTAATTAAGGTCGTAGGACGCTACGACCTCAATTATATATATATATATATATATATATATATATATATATATATATATATATATATATATATATATAAAGTTATATTTATGTAAGAACATGCTATCGAGCCTATCGTGCATATCGAGCCTATCTTAGCATAACCAAGTCGTAGCTGTTATACAGAACTACTATTTTGAAAATTTCAAGTTGGAACACCAATGATCTGCACCATTATATAAATATAAAAAATATTTATATATAAATAGTATAACCTGGTCTTCATGTGATCGGTGGCAGCAAAAAAGAAAAAATCCTCACGTACTGTTTCCACGTACCTCACAACATTTAGGGCACTTACCAATACAAAAGATATTGATTAAGGTGCAAACAGTCCTCATTAGAGAAATTAAAATGCAACTTCGTATTTAGTATTGAAATATACAGCTCATTTCTACATTTCCGCAATAAATGGACTCAAGAAATCTAAACATTTTAGCGTGGCGTTTCCATATGTAAGGCTCCGAATTTTTTATGCCACGCCAGCACAGTAACGTGTGACGCCTTCGAGGAGCAACTAAACAACCTCTTGCGTTCACAAAACTATGCCTAGCCACTCCAGTGATGATTGTGGTCTATGCTGTTCACTCATGGTCAGTGTCGTCTTTCTTGATGTTCTTCAGAATCGTGACGTTCCCGTTCACCAAGCTCTCGGACACGTCAATGTTTGAGGTTATCATCCTTATCATTATTATCATATGTTTGTAACCACTGAAGGACGAAGGGCTCTACCTGCGGTCTACAATTACCATGGTCCTGCGCCAATTGATGCCAACGTGCGCCTGCAATTTTCCAACTTTCATCACTCCACCTAGTTTATGCCGTTCTCGACTGCGCTTCCGTTCTCTTGGGACCCATTCTGTAACTCTAATGGTCCACCGGTTATCCATCCTACGCATTACATGGCATGCTCAACACGGTTTTTTTCTCCTAATGTCAATTAGAAAATCGCTTATCCCCATTTGCTTTCTGATCCCCACCGCTCTGTTCCTTTCTCTTGACGTTATGCCTAACATTCTTCGTTCCATTGCTCCTTTCGCGATACTCCTCCAGCTTCTTTGTCGACCTCAAAATTTCTGCCTCATCTGTTAGCTTCGGTATAATGCAGTGACTGTACACCTTCTTTATTTTTTTAGTGATAGTGGCGAGCTCGCAGTCAGGATCTATCAATACCTGCCGTATGCATTGCAACCGATTTTTATTTTTCTGTAAATGTCCTTCTTATGACCCTGTGCGTAAGTGACCTAGATAAACGTACTCCTTTAAAGACTGTAGAGGCTGGCTCGTGATCATGAGCTCTTGTTTGGTTGCTGGGCTAGTTAACATTATCTTTGTCTTCTTCATATTAATCTTCAACTCCACCCAGACACTTTCTCTGTAAACGTCCTCAATCACTTGTTGTAGCTCGTCTCCAGCGTTGCTGGAGTCATCATTTAGGCAATAAAAAGATGCGTATGCTAAGTGGTATTTGTTGCATCAAAAACACTTAACTGCGCTGGACACAGGACATACAGAATATGATGGGCAGCACTTCGTCCGTCTCCTTGTGTATATCCTGTGTCTGGCGCTGTAACTGGTTTTTTTTTTTTCATCATGCAGGAATTATCCAAGGTCATCTTAGTGTAAGGGGCCGCCTGGCCCAACTCTACGCTTCAAGGACTGCTTCCCCCTTTTGAACCTCCGGTGAAAATAGTCAGCACAGGAGGAGAATTCATCAGAATAAATACGTTAGTCAACAACTTTTCGAATTCGCAGGTACATGACTGCGGTAAGCAATACTGTGCCATTCGCACGTTCTGGTAATTTATATAGGCCACTTATACGACCCAACGAATGCTCGAACAAGCAATTCTACTGATTTTTCATCGCGTAAATGCCAATATGAACCACTGTAACTGTTGTCAGTTTGTTCCCCCGCAAGCAAGCCAAATAATCCGTTGCGTGGAGGTCCATATTATCGCTGACATGGCAAAGGTTGTAGTTCTCGAACACATTAGACGCACGATTTTGGAATAAACCGCACAGAGATATAAGCGTCGCCATCCCCTCATGCTACAGTGGTTACAACAGCGCCGGCTTTCGTCACGAGTCCTCAGCTTCGCTCGACAAAGCTTCAAGTACGCAGAATGTAGGGAGTGTGAGCATCGAGTGACACTGAAGCTTGGCGTCGTGAATTTCCGAGAACATGAAATTGTTTGTTCTCTTTTGGCGTGCTCCTTTTGATGGAACTGGTAAATCACAAGTGTATAGGCTGGTTTTTTCTCATTTAAAAGTACCTTTCTGGTTTAGTTTCTATGTCAAAAGAAGGGAATGCCTAATCTATGTTCTTTCATTTATAGGCACCACTTACCAGTTAAATGTTAGTCACAACTGAAATTTCCCAAAACAAATTTTAAACTGAAGACTTGAACACTCACAAACAATGGTATTACACGAATAATCCACAGCTTTCATGCATGTGGAAGTTCGTTACCTTTGCACACATTGCGCTTCATGCCGGGAGATAAGTTTAATGATACCAAAGGTAATGCAGTCGGCCAGAGGTACTCTAATTAGCTACTATGAATGACGAAGAGAGAAAAAAGCGAATCATAATTATCAGTCCATTAGGTCCTTTGCAGGACGAAGTCCTCTCCCAGCTATCCCAAATTACCCTTGTCTTGCCCTAGTTGATTCTATGTCGTGTCTGCACATTTTCTCCCGTCACCCCCCCCCTCTCCCCGCCCTATTTTCTGACGTTCTCGACTACGCTTACGTTCCCTTGGCACCTATTGTGCATCACCAATGGACCGCCGGTTATCTGCCGTAGGCATGACATGGCTTGCCCTGCTCCAATTTCTCTCTTCTAATATCAACTAGAATATCGGCTATCCGCGTTTGCTCTCTGATCCACAGCGCTCTCTTCCTGACACTTAAAGGGACAGACAACCGCTCAGAACGTGAATCGAGATAACCCCGCTGAAGGAATGATACCCTATCATAGTGGCTAAATAGAGCCATGTTTTTTTTTCATTAAACGTGTATTTATAATTTTAATTCATCACTAAATGTCGCGAAAGATGATCTCTGGGCCCCACTCGGCACAAACTTGAAGCTGTATAAGAGGTCCTCCACGTGACCTTCTATTAGTGTATGCAGCATCTGGTCGTTTTATTAGCATTGAAATGCAGTATACCTTTTATTATTATAAGTTTTTCCTGACTTACAATGTGCAGATAAGCCTTCATTTGTAGTAGCAAAAAAGTGGCGCTGCCTTCGGCTTTGTTTTCGATAAGTTGGTTTGGCTCGTCTATCGACAGAACAACGACGACGGGGAGCAGCCAGCCATGAAGTAGGCATGTACTTGAGAAAAAACGCGGCACTAATATAAGAAATGCATGTACAACAACGCGAACTTAATGCACCAGGGGGCCTATAACCTAAAACTATTCCAATATGTTTTTATTCCAATCTCCTAACGTGAAAATTGCGTAACCGCTGACGCAAGCATCGAGTTGTGACCCGCAGGGTTGTCTGATCAGACCAGTCAAACGCTCTCCTCGTTTTATGGAGGTAACTTTTGTTTGCTTTAAAATCGAATAACATTGGCTACACTGAGTGGCTTGTCTTATCTAATTGGCTGATAAGAGGCGAGGAGCGCTTAAGTGGGGAGGGATGCGATGGGACCAAGCCAATGTACTGCAAATCGATAACCGCATAACGAGGGTGGTGCCGGCGTCAGCGATTGGTACGTTTTCCCTTACTTAGCTTGCGGTGGCTGGTCGAAAATCGCGGCGGCATGCAAGGGAAAGTTAAGAATGTCGCTAAAATGGATCCTCAGCAAAGAATAGTTGGCAGAGCGAGGTCGTAAACGTGCCAAAAGTGCTCGAAAACGTTGCACAGCCACGCAGAAAGGTTTATTGTATGCAAATATACTCATCCTTTCTGGAAAGTGTGTGTAGCCAATGCCTGAGCGATCGGCGGCAGCCATCTTTTATTTCTTTCGGAATGGGGCAGCCTGCGGCTATTAAAATAAAATCAGTTTTGTTCGGCACTATAATGCATCTTTAACGCGTACACGTCACTTCGACGCGGTGAGTTCTCGCGGTTTTCTGACGTCGCGTGACAGCCAGTTGAAGTGGGTGCCGGCAGAAAACTTTTGACCAATAGCCGAGAGCTAATGACGAAAAGGCGTCACATCAGAAAAAAACTGTTTTCTTTTGTTCGGTCCAACCCTGCATGATAAGTGTGTACGCGTCATGTCAGATGAGTAGCTATCGCGGTTTTCGTGACCTCGCGTGTCAGACAGGCAAAGCGGGGCTGGTTGAAAAAAGTTCTTGACCAATCGCGGAGTGCTGATTGCAGAATAGGACTAGAAAAGTTTGAAATAGCTTTACGTTATAGCGCCCCAGCTTTTTATTTTCAAAAGTGGTTGAGAAGGTCAAAATGCAGGTGCTTAACCCCAGTTAAGCTCACTCCTGTGTAAGCAGAACGATGGGTGCCTTTCACAATTTGCGAGACGGGCTATCGATATTGCTTTTACTTCTCAGAGTTGCTAGAGAAGGGACTCTTTTTTAGAGGCTGGAAAAATTCTGCTTGCCAAATATCCACGTGCTTTTGGAAGTAGCCGCTTCAGAAGTAAACATTACCGATGGTGAGCTTTGCGTTCCGCAATAAAAAACGAAGTCCTTAAAAATCGGCTGTCAGTGCCTGTAACGTTGCGCCTAACATTTTTTGTTGCATAGCTCGGTTTGCGGTTCCTATCTGATTCTCAAGCTTCTTTTTTAACCTCCAAGTTTCTGCCCTATTGTTAGCACCGCTAGAATGCAACGATTGTACTATTTTTTTTTCAACGACAGCCGTTAGCTCCTGGTCGCGATTCGGTAACGCCGCCGCATGCGCTCAAACCCACCTTTATTCTTCTGTAAATTTGCTTCTGATGGATCTGGATCTCCTGTGAGTGATTGACCTGGATAAACCTACTCCTGCACCAATTCTGGGGGTTGGCTGCCGATCCCGAGTTTTTGGAATCTTACCAGGCTATTGAACATTACCTTTGTATTCTGCCTATTAATTTCAACCCCTACTCTCAAGCCTTGATTGTTATAAGGTCCTCAATGATCTGTTGAAAAATTCATTCCTATCTTTGTTGAGCAGGACAATGTCATCTGAAAATCGAAGGTTCTTGAGATATTCACGATTGATCCTCACTCCTAATCATTCCCAGTCTATTATCTTGAGTACTTATTCTAGGCATGCAGTGAAGTGCGTATTAGTGATTGTGTCTCCTTGCCTGATATGTTTTAATAGGTATTTTTCCACGTTTCTTGTGGATAATTGAGGTAGCTGTAGAGTACGTGTAGATATTGGCCTATACGTTCACGTATGCTTCCTGTACTCCTTGATTAAGCAATAGCTCCATGACTGCTGGTATCTCTACTGAATCAAATGTATTTTCGTAATCATTGAAAGCCATATACAGAGGGTGCTTGTAACCCACAGGTTTATACATTACCTGTTTGATGACATGAATATGATTTATTATAGAATACCACGAAACCAGGTGGTTTTCGTGGTTGAGCTTCAGAAGGAGTTATCGTTGGGCGTAGCGTTAAGAGGCTGGAAGACGGCGGTGTTTATTGGAGGGGAAAGTGTGTAGCCAATATTGCACTTGACGTTATTGTAAAATACGATCAGGGTTCTCAATACCTTTAATTTGGTCCTGAATGTTCCCCGAAAGTTTCAAATAGGAACAGAATGTGGCCCGCATTCCGAAGCAAGAAACTTCGGAATGCGGAATGCCCCATACACACTGGCGTAAGCAAAAGGTGAACGATCTGCCGCGCCAGATGGCCGGGCTTCACGATCATGCAAATCTTTCAGGAGGAAAAACGCCTCTCCCACATTTATTTCAGCATGCTTGTAGAGATAACATGCAAGGGGAACTTTTGCGAAATTATTTAATGCGCGAATACATTTGTGTTTACATTATACAAGGGACCGCTTTATGATTGGCATCACCACCCTCCCCCTTGTAGTCTTCCTTGCACAAACTCTTTCGTTCGGTTCTCTATTTGCACTTTGTCTAGTTAGTTGGTTGGATAAGTCATTTATAATTGGTTGGATAGTTCAGTTTCTTAGTTAGTTATTAGTTGATGGGTTAGTAAGTTAATTAAATTTGCTTAAGCATTATGTTAGGCAGGTTATTAGTGAATAATATTATTTCAGTTAGATGACTTAGGCAATCAGTTGGTTAGGTTTGTTTGATTAGGTAATTATTTTTGCTAGTTGCGTTATTTATTTAGTTAATTTAATTGATGTATTAGTTATCATTATGTAATTGGTTTATTCGTTGAGTTGGTTTTCTTACTGTAGTTTGTTACGTTACTTACTAACGAGTTGATTTAGTTAACGTAGTTCTTAGATTAGTTGATAAGTTGGTTACAATTGCTTTGTGCGCACAACTAAGCAATGGTTGTTTCTGCCCAGTGACACGAATGGAGGTCTTGCCAGGAAGACTCGGCGGGCTAAATGCGCTTTTGGCTGACGCATTTCCCTCCTCCTTCCTCGGTAATACCTTTTGTCTGACATAGAGCATATATCAATGCCATTCCATGACTATCAGTGACGGGAGAAGAATGCGAGAACAAAAAGAGAAAGAACAGAAAAGGTGCGTTCGCCTTGTTAAGGTCATGGAGGCTTACATCGACGTCCAACCTCACTCCCGTCTTCATCAGATTTTTTTCCTTTTTCTTGCCGATACGTCATCGATCTTGGCTCCAGCTGCGTAATTGAATCGAATGTCTATAAGTGATCGTTCTGTGCACGAAAGACACCTGCGCCGTGGTGCACGTTACGAAGGGAACAGTATAGTTGAGCACAGCTTCGTCTTTCTTTAGCAGGTGAAGGTCGGCGGTCGCTTGCAACTGCTATGATTTGAAATAGCTAATCAATTCATACGTGTTGTGTAGGTAAGCGGGTATGAGTTGAGTTTACGTACTTGCCTATTCTTTGTAACTCTCTCGACTGACCCCTCTCAATCATGACCAGTTGAATAGATGTTGACTCACGTAAGGGTAATGCGAAGAACGGAATGACCACACCTCTCATCAACCTAATTTTGACATATTATGAGGTTTTAGTTAAAACATTCCTGCCTCTCTGACAACGTATTGTAATGCACGCCACATCAAGCATAAATGAACGCAGCTACATAACTCTCTGAACATGCTAATAGAGCAAACGCTTTATTACTGCACAACTGCAATAAAAAAAAAAGAACAAGGACTGCGCTGGATTATCTGTGCAGCAGTTGGCCGGATTATAGGTTTTGAAAAAAACAAGAGAGCTATGCTAATATCTACGTACTTTTGTATGGGCTCCTTCCTGCTGTTGTCTTCACCTCCCTCTGCCATCGCTATTTTGTTCATCTCGCTTTATTCCCTTTGCAGTTCATGATGAGTAATATCGTAATATCAGTGGTTTGGGCCGAAGAGTTTGTCTCTCCTTTGGTACAATGTCGGTCTCTTGTATACTTCTTTTGCTTTACCGACGCCTGGTTTTGAAACTTCGTTTAGTCCGTTCGTCAGTACCGTATAAGTCGACCATGGCTTGCACCACTGACATCGCCGTTAGCATGACGTCATGCCGACAACTAGTAACTCTTAAAATACGGTGAAAAAAAAACCAGAATTTTCTCTACCACCGCAATTAGAGATGGACTGTTGCCATTGTGACAATGCGTCATTAAGAGCGGGACGTGGTAACCAGTTAGCTGTCACGACATTTCCGCCATTAGGAGTTCGTGCAGTATGTTGCGTGACTGATGGAGACATTGAAAAGGGTGGTGTCCGTATGGGGGCAACAGCAAAGTATACGGCAAATATACATATCTGGTGCATGTTACAGCAGTTGGTGGCTGTTTGGCTTTAAGTACAGTAGTAATTTCTGTAATAAATACATTGGCTCTTGACTAACATCGTGTCACTGTCTCAAAGTTCCGTGAACAATGTGTCACTGGCATGCCTTTGTCGTCATTGTCCTCTCGTCACCATTGTCCAGCTGCCGCCTGTGCAACCTTAGCTATCATGCTGTTATTGTTATGCCGTTGGCGTGTTGCTCTAGTGGTCATCATTATCGCGTAGTCATGTCACATATAGTTGAAAAGACAAGCGCTAGATTTAAAGAATGTTTATTAAGACCTATGGTAGGGTATAGAATACACACTGATAAAGAAATGCTTCAAAGGCAAAGAAAATTACGGCAGGATCCATCTAACGATGAATGTTAATGGTAATGAGGTCTGCTTTCAAGCAACGTGGCGACACATCGCATTGCTGAATTCATTTTTGCTTAATATATGTAGTGGTAATTCTGAGATGCCCTTTGACAGGTCAGCATGCTCACTCAGCAGCACTGCCCCCCCTCCTGCCCCATGGTCGCTTCACACTCATTTCACAGGCGTGAGATCGAGCGTCAGTGCGCGAACAAAGGCGGGAATGAGGGTAAGTTAAAGGACAGTGAGTATGAGCAGGAGCGCGTGCCCGTTAACGTAAGTACTCGACGTGAATATATAGCCGGAAGTTGCTGTGCGAGAGTGTTAGTGGACGTGAGCATGCGAGTGAGTGCCGTTGCGGGACAGTGGATGCGAGTGTGAGCGTGAGGGGGGGCAGGTAAGTGACAAAGGAAAAGTTTCTGGGCGAGAGTGAGTGTTGCTAAGCGTGAGTGGGCGTTTGTAGGAATGTGAGTGAGTATTGGCGAGTGTGAATACATGTGGATGCGAGTAATAGGGAGCCTACGAAAGTATTAGTGAGCGAGTACGATTTAGCATCTGCCTATTCTGCCAAAGTCTGCTTCCTTTTTCTTCGGCTATTTGAGACGTGCACTATCTCCTGCAGAGAGGCATTTTTCTAAGGTACTCACGTGTCAAGCTTCCCATTCCCATCATGGCGTGATGATGACTATGACACCGACGCAGTGACGTCAATGGAACGACAAAGGTGGTGTGACTACGAAAGCATGACGACTATGGGGTGACCATTTTGAAATGATGATGATTGGGTAACAACAACCGCATGACGACGACGGCATGGGGTCATTGGGTTTACGACGATGTGCGACTGTATGACAACAACCGGATGACACGGTTGGAATGAAGAGAATGGCATGACTGCAACAGCATAGCCGTGATGGTATGACAATGGCTGCATGACAGCGATTGTCTGATGACGGTCCAATGGCGACGATGACAACCAGCATTATCACAGCTGAATATGACTGCATGATTACTATACAGGACAAGAAAAACACCGCCCAAACACTCCGTACAGATGGTTAACCAGCGAAGTTGAAACGCGTGGCCCCGGTGTTTATTGTAACGACACCGAGAACAACTAGTCATACGGTCGCCATTACATGTTTATTCCCACTTCTTCCTCCTCGACTCCTAGCAGCCGTCCACTCGCATCATCTCTCTCTTCAACCTTACACTCACCCCATTTTCCTTGTTCACCCCTCCTGGGGTGATAGCGGAGAACACTGGTTACAGCCGCGAATTGAGATCCGTTATTCAGGTACCCAATAGTCTTAAGCACACCCTGTTGTGTCGATCTTTGCACGACGTTGAAAGGGCTAAGTGTTCTTGTATAGCTGCAGGGTAGCCCCTTCTATAAAAGCACAAGGTTGTTCACTGAAACATCCACCCGGTGCCTTTGGTGTGGCTTATCAAATTGCGACTTCATCACTTTTCGATATCCAGTTTTCTCCTCGTTGCTTTGAAGGCGCTCAGACAGGCGCATGTTGTCTTCAATTCCATGTTCTTTGTCAGCTGGCAGCGCCTGCACCTTGCCATAAACAGAAATATGAGGGCTACAACCAAGACTAGTAGTGTATGTCCTGTTGTGGTGAGCCACAGCCGCTTCTAAACAGCAGTTACACCATTCTTTAAAGGTTGGATACATGGAGATGGAACTGCTTACGGTCATGGATCACACTCTCTGCAAATACATTTGCTTGCGGGTGATATGGAGCACAACTTCGTAGCGTAACACCCCGGCTATCTGCCTACTGCTGAAGTTTCTTGCTTCGGAATGCGGGTTCATTGTCTGATACCGCCACTTTCAGGTGTGAAAACATTGTGCGATCAAGAAGGGCCATAACACTGTTAGCGCCTTCTCCTCCAGGGCGCGCTGCTACGATTCTAGTGCACTGATCTATTGCAACCAGAAAAGAAAGCGTCTTGCGAACTCCAGGACTCTTCTTCAGTTCTGCAAAGTATACGTGCACAACTTCAACGGGTTTATCGGAATGATGTGGCAAAACTAGTTCGTCGGGTCGCGGATGGTACTTGGCCTTCTTGGCGCAAGTGACACGACGACGTACTTTTCGATGTCCTTTTTCATATTTTTCCATGTGAACCTCTGAAGAATCTCTGACGTCCGTCAACAGGCGTCGTGACCACCAGATTCAGGGCTGTCATGGTATAACTGAAGTACTTTTGGCATCAGCATTTCTGGTACAGTGAACCTTCCGTGCTCGAAGTTCGAGAGTGGTATACATGGCAAATGACGTTCCTCATTGGCCGTGCAAACGGCCAATGAGAAACCTCAACTGCGAATCGAGACAAGGCATCTGCAAGATGCAGATGCCCTGTCTCGTGCACGGTGAAATACCTTAGATACCTCTGTGAAATACCTCAAATGTCTCGGTGAAATACCTCAGATAGGTTTCACCTGCACGGTGAAACACCTCTAAGTCATATTGCTGAAGTTCTTTGATCCAACGGGCCAGCTTTTATGTGGGCCTCGACATAGATATGAGATGGGTTAGTGCCTTGAACAATTTGAACTTCCTTCCATTCACGTATGAACGGAAGTAACGCAGACCCATTAAAACGGCCAGTGCTTCTTTCTCAGTTTTCGAATAATTCAGCTGAGTAGGGTCAAATGTATAGGAGTAGTATGCTATAACTCGCCGCCGCTGAATGGGACCACATTTCAAATCTCTTTGGTATAGAACTGCCCCAGTACCATAATTTGAGGCGGCCGTGCTCATCTCTAAGGATAAATCATAGTCCGGGAGGGTAAGAACATAGTCTGCTTATATGCGTTGTACTAGTTCTTGATAAGTCTTTTCGCATTCTTCGGTCAAGGCAAGACTTGCACCTTTCTTTGTGAGCTCTGTCAGGCACTTGGTTATCTTGGAGAAATCTTTGATGAACCTCCTGAAGTGACCTGCGAGTCCAAAGAAGACTCTGAGGGAGTGAATCGTGTGGTTTTGTAAGCTTCGTGATCCTTTGGACGGTGATCCTTGGGCGGTTTGGTGATCTTGGTAGCTCAGTCAAACATTCTTCCAAGGAAAACTAATCTTTACGTAAAGAAATTGTTTTTCTTCTCATTTATATCGAGGTCCATGTCACTGAGCGCTTGCAAAACTTTTGCCAGGTGTTCGGAGTGTTGCTCTTCTGACCGTGAGTACATTAGGCTATCGTCAATGTAAAAGTTGCAGAAGAGTCTCAAGTGTGGCTCCAAAACACCACTCATCATTTTTTAAAATCAGGCTGGCGATTCTTCTAGCCAAATGGGAGTCTGTTGTATTCATAAACATCAAACTGTGAGATGGATGCTGAGAACTTCGTCTCTTCTCGCAGAGGCACTTGCCAGAAGCCCTTGCAAAAGTCTAGACGAGAAAAAAACTTTGCGGCCTCCCGTCTCCTTAATTATTTCGTCTATATGTGGCATGAGAAACGCAAAAAGGTTGGTCTATTTGTTTATCTGCCTGTAGTCGGTACAGAGACGGAATGTTCCATCCTCTTTAGGCGCAATCGTGACTGCGGAAGCAAAACAAGATGTAGAGGGGCGTATGACACCAGCGTAAAGCATTTTCTGCAGTTATTCTTTAAGCCAAAACTTCTTGTCCCTTGACATATTGTAGGCCTTCCGCTTCACTGGTGCCGTATCTCGCAGTTCAAATGGCACTTGAAACTTTGAGGTCGCTTTTGGGTAGCCTCCGACACAAAGAAGCTCAGGGTACATCCGAGTGACGTCTTTGGCTGCAGTGGGCTTGCGAGGATTTCCATCCAAGACTGTGAAGGAAGGCAACCGGCGATCGCCTTGCGTTGTGACTTGGCCATCCTAGTAGAGGTTCAAACCGAAAACTTGCATTACCGCTAAGAACTAGGGCTTTTACGGAAGTGCTCTTGCTCTGACACGTAATCAGCCCATCTGCCCATTCATTGTGCGCTTGTTTGTTTCCAACATACCCGTAGACGATGACTGGACAATCCTTAGTTATATTCGTCTCTGGGATCTGGTTCTTGGTGAGCACAGTGATTGACGTTCCACTGTCCATTAGCGTTTTCACATCCTTTTGATCGACTTGAGCGGGAACAGATGTAAGCTCGCACGTCAGTGAGGAAAATTGCTTCCTGTAGAGGTGGCGAGCGGTCGTCAGGCATCATTTTAAATATTTTGTTTTTCTTCTGTTTAGAAAATTTATCCACAAATGAACCAGATTCGACACCTGCCTTCCAAAAGCTGTCCCCTCGGAGCCCGGTACTAGAGATACTTCATTGACATTAACTTCTGTCACCGGATGTTGTCGCTCCTGAACAAATTGCTTCACAATCGGCAGTAGGTCTTCTAGTGTGTGTGGTCCCCTAAGTTGAACTGGATGCTGTATTCGCTTAGAAAGTCCCCGTATGATGAAAGGCACGAGCGATGAGTCTGACAGTGCTGAATTTGTTGCCTGCAATAGCCTCCACTTAAAGAAACAGTTATGAACAGGGCCACAAACGTACTTGAAAGTTATGGCCCTTTCCGAGCCTTCGAGCCTGCTTAGAGAAAATGTCGTCAAAAAAGTGTTTCCTTCAGTCCGATCAAGTACGTATGGCCTTTTCGGTCACTCGGATCTTGTATCAAGTCCTTGCGACACCCCTAGGTACAACCGCATGTTCATAACCTTGTCAACATCAACCTGCCAACAATTATGGTCGTATGTGTATTCATAAAAATCAAGTCAAGACTGAGCGCTCTTTGTTAGTGACCCGCCGAAGATATCCGGTTTAATAAATTCGACTGGTGTCTTCAGAGAGCCTTGGAGGCCTGATTTCCGTATCAGTTCCAACAGATGTTGTCGCTGACTGTTTTTTGTGTGCAAATCAATAGCATCTCGCACAATATATGTTGTTCTGGAAAGATCTTTGTCTTTTCCGTAGGACTCTCCTTCTGCCATCGTAAGCACATTTCTGTGCAGTTTCATGTAGCGATGCTCCCAACTAATATGCGCGATGGCCACTTCATGTTCGTGGTCGTTGCTATTTGTCTTGAGACTATACATCATCGTTTGGTCGCCGAAAGCATGTACGCACGTTTTAGGGGGGAAATAATCAAAGTTAACGCTAACCAGCCGGACTTTTCGCCATAGACGCAGTATGCACCGCTCACCAGCCGGACACCATCCATATTAGGGGCCGTGTCGTTGAAGCACATTCTCCTTGGGAAATTGGAATGGTCCACCAGGCAATTAACAAAAGATCGTGAAGTAGACTGTACCAACATTGTAATGACACCGAGAACAACTAGTCATACGGTCACCATTACATGTTCATTCTTATTTGTTCCTCCTCGACTCCTCAAGGCCGTCCGCTCGCATCATCCGTCTCTTCAACCTTACATTCATCACTGAATTAATCTCGACGGTTCATTAAACGAAGGCTTGGTAGGCTGACGGGTCCTCGGTTCGCAGCGGCTGCTTACGCTCGGCTACAGCTTACGTGCTTGTGCTGCAGCATCGGCACAGCGTCGATGTACTCGTTCCCGGTTCTGCTCCACGGCATTGCTGATCGAAATATGCCTGCTCCTCAGGAGTACGTGTAACGCGTGGCCTAACCAATTTAGAGCCGGAGAGAAACTGCTGCGCGCGCACTCGGCTGCCACAAAGAGCAACGACGTCACTACTGGCACGTCTAATCTATCACCACCTAGATAGCACAAGTTCATTTCACTCCGATCCATGATGTCATGCTACCTGATTTGAGTGCCATATTGACACGTGTACTTATATTTATCGGGCGACCACGTTTCGCCGCCTAACAAATCTTATCGCACAGCGCGGGACGCGCCTGCATGTATCCGAAGTTTCTGGAAAGTTATCGATGCTTCTATCCGCTGTACGTTGTCGCCGAACCTTGTGTTATCTGATTTCATCGCGTGACGCGAATGGTGTAGAACTTTGTGGAAGGCACGCGGGTCCCAACGATTAGTCTGGAACATTCGATGACTGCTGTATAAAAGCTGACGCGCTGGCCCCGCAGATCAGATTTTCGACGATCGCCGACCGTGTTCGCCGCTATCGTTGTGCTTAAGTGTAGCCTGTTTTGTGGGCACAGGTTCGCCCAATAAAAGTTAGTTTTGTCGTTCACAGTATTGCTACTGTGTTCTTTGAAGTCACGACCACGTGACAATATAATCTAATAGGGATGCCCCCCGGGTAGGCAACACTGATTTTGACGTCACCGTTTTCATCACGCGGGCCTTGCAAATGGAAATTTCGGCCCAGGTAGCGTGGCGTCATGCTTCGGAGTAAACAGGCGTTGTGCTATCGAGGTGGTGTTGGCTAATTGCACGCTTCTCCTTTTTTTCTGTTTGTTTTTCTCGCGCATGCACACGGGGTTCTGCCGTGAAGTTTTCAGAGTACAGCCGATCAACAGGCGGACGGACGAATCGGCTAGCCATATACAGCTTCGATGTAAAAGGAAATACAATCGATGAAATCACGAAGGTGTAATACCGATTATGACAGACAACAATGTGATGACTTTTCTGATGTGATTGCTGTAATGAACGATAGCATGGTGAGGATGGTATAAAGACACTGTGGACGACGACGACATGACGACAACCACGTGGCGGGAGTCGGATCACGAAGTCAGAATGACGTTGATGGAACGACTATGACAATATGACAACGAATAGAATGACGGCGATGAGTATGACGACGACGAAATGATGGCGATGGTGTGGCAATGATATGAGGACTATGGTATGATGAGTGTTAGAGGACGATGGCGAAGATAGCGACGATGGTATGACAACAGTGGTGTGAGTTCGATGGCATGACTAGAGTGAAATAACGAAGCAGGTTTACCGACCATGAAATGGCGACGGCAACATCACGACGGCTGTATAACAACGAATCCACAATGGCTGTGGGATGAGGATGGTGTGACAAAGACGGCATGACGAGAGTCGGATGATGAAGCTGAACTGACGACATTGCAACGACCTCGATGGCGTCACGACCACGTGTGCATACCTAGTGTCCAAGCTATTGCACAACTTAGGCCACCGGCTTGGCGTAGAAGGCGGGACGACGACGGCACGACGAGAGTCAGATGGCGAAACTGGAATAACTACGATGCAGCGGCTACGGCAGAAGCTAGTAGATAATTAGAGCTGCTGGGTCAGGGTAAGAACATAGATAGACAGATAGACAGGCTCAAAACATTTGAGTAGACAAAGAATGGTAATTACAATAAAAATTGCTCATTCTTACTGAATTGTTTTCTCTTTCGCTTGCCTTCAGTATGGAGACCGTACATTTGAAAGTAGTGAGTGCGCGCCGTCATGAATGTTTTCTTTGATATGTTGCGTACTTGTCAACCTTGCACATTGTTACAGCGTTGTTATTATTGCACTCTTGTGAATGGCTTGGTTGGCGACCAAGGTTCACCTAATTATAGTATTGTTTGGAAGCGCAGCCTAATTATTCGTTACTAGTGTTCTCGCTTTCTACGCCCGTATGCTAGCACTTCCGCACGCCAGTGAACTCTCTGCAAAAAAAGGCAAGTGATTACGCCCATCACTTTAGTCAGAGTCATCTTTGTGAACTTTGTGAAAATGACGCTCTACGATTATAAAGGGGCGATGGGTGGCAACGTCACAGACAAAGCGCAGCGGAGCAGCCTTTGGTTCTCGCTCTGGTCTTCTAGTATGGTCCAGCTATGCAATGTTTTTACATGCATTGAAGATGTTGACACGCGTAGAAGTATGACATGAGATGCGATAACGAATAATTTAGTGTTCGTATGTATGGCGCTAGAATTATCTCCACAGACCTGACAAATCGGGTGGCCTCGTTTGCGCTCAATTAGATGAATGATCGCGTAATTAGATTGTTGCTCTGCAGTACTCAAAACATTGCTTGCCAGCCTGGCCACAACAACGCGATGAATACGAAGACATCCAATATTTGATTACGTCTTCTTGAGCTCTGAACGCTCTTTCAAATGAAAGTTTATGCATTGAGGTTTCCTGCGAGGACAAATTGATCTGTGCTATTATCCATGTTTAAGAAGTCTATTGTCTGGGGGCAGAGACTATTTATTGGCGTAATCGGGTAGTGACGGTAACATGATGGCGCATGTGAACGAAATAACTAAAGAAAGGACAGCCTGCATTATGAAAGCAGCCGCTGTGGGGTAGGTGAGGCGTCCTGTTTGTGCAGTGGATGGTGTATGTACATTAAGGTACAAGAAGAGCGTAACCCAATGCAGTGGCTCAATTATTTCACGGATGAATAACCTAACATGCTTAACTTAATAACCTTAACATGCTTAACCTTAACTTAGGTTACAGCTAGGTCTAATTGTCTCTTACAGTCTAATTTACCAATCGTGCCCACTGTATGTTTGTAGTCAGCCCGCGCATGCAATAAATATTGCTAGTGCATGCAATGAAGACAGCAGACATTTAAGCTTCCGTAACTTTCTACTTTGCTTTCTCGAAGTCCGACAGCTGTTTCGTTCCCTTTGGGGGGTCTTGAATACGATCCACTGCCTGAAGAAGAGGCGCAACATCTTCGCAAATTGATATTTATTGCGAAAGCACTCTCATGCTCTCTTCGCTTACCCAGTCAGCTGTGTTGCATCGCTACGGTCAAAGCTTAGCGAATACCTTCGTTTCTTTGTCAAACCATGCCCCTATTCCCCCCTTTTTTTTCAGAAACCTAAAACAAA